>NC_081405.1:240723099-241023099 GCF_030272615.1 Cryptomeria japonica | reverse complement strand
ATTTTTTATCTCAATCACCTTGCATAATTAGCATCTTAGATTAATCATCCATACAATCATGTATCTCATATCATTTTAGATTAATCTAGCTTAATTTGTTAATCTTGCATTCATCTAGTTTGCATTCATATAGATTAAATCCTCCATCTTGGTGTAGTCAAGTTAGTGGTATTGCTTAGACAAATCTGAGAGCAAATCTATACTTGCATCTTTTAGGAGGCAATAGGTCAATTTGTTATGGTTTTACATTTATTGAATTTGATCAACTAACCATGCATGTAATGATCTATTGAATGTTTGTGTTGCAGATGCAGATTCCAGATTTCATGCAAACAATAGCAAGAAATTTCAGAAGGTTGATAGTGCAATAAATGAAATCAGAGAACTTGGAAACACCTTGAGAGATGAAGACATAATTGAGAAGATTGTGATGTCTCTACCAGAAAGCTACAATGATAAGATCTCTTCTATTGAAGAAACTTATGATTGAAAAAAGTTCACTAAGGAACAACTTTATAGTACTTTATATGCATTTGAGATACGTAAGTTTGGAAAAGACAAAGATAAATTTGAGTTTGACTTTATAGCCTTTAAGGAAGATTTAGAAGATGAAAGTTCCTAGATGAAATGGAAGCAAACTTTGTAAGGAAATTGAAGAAAGGCGGGCAACAAATACAAAGGTATGTTACATCTTAAATTCTATAGATGTGGAAAGATTGGTCATATAGCTACTAGATGTTTGAAAAGAGGATCAAGAAAAAAGTTTAGAGAAGGTAAAGGGAAGTTCAATAAGAGTGTCTATTATGTCAAAGATGTTGCTAGTATTTTAGATGATGAATCAGACTATGAAGATGGTGACTACTTGTTTTTGGTAGAAAAAGATGTACCTAAGATTGATATTCCTAAGACTATTGCTATTGCCTTACATGCTAAGAGAGATAGAAATGAATGGCTGATTGATAGTGGATTTTCAAATCATATGGCTAGTGATAAAAGTAAGTTTGTAAAACTTGAAAAGTATGATAAAGGTTCTATTAGGTTCAGAGATCATCACACAACACAAATTGTGGGAATTGGTTCTATTTCTTTTGATGGAAAATATAATATTGACAATGTTTACTATGTGAAGGGTTTGCATCATAATCTCTTGAGTGTTGGGAAAATGTGTGAAAATGGTTACAATGTTGTTTTTTTGGATGATGGTTGTGAGATTGGAAAGGGATCTAGAAGTGTTATTGTTGCAAGGAAAAGGACTGGTGGAAACATGTATTTTCTAGAAGGAGCTACAAGATATTGTTTGTTATCTCATATCAATGATAGTTATCTTTAGCACTAGAAAATGTGTCACATCAACTTTGATAATTTGGTAAATATTAGTTCATCAAGTGCAATGAGAGACATGCCAAGGCTGACCAAACCAAATAACAATGTTTCCAAAGAATGTCAAGTTGGAAAGCAGACAAATGAAACATATAGAGGAAAAGAGAAGCCATCCACCTTGGACTTAGTGCACACAAACCTATGCAGTCCTACCAAAATAAGGAGTATACAAGGTGAGAAGTATTTCATGTTATTGATTGATGATTATTCCAAAATGTATGGGTTGCATTTTTAATAGAGAAGTTGGAAGCACTAGAAAAATTCAAGATATTCAAGGCTAGAGTTAAAAATGAAGTTGATAGAAATATTAAATGTTTGAGGTTTGATAGAGGAGGAGAATTTACTTCTGATGAATTTAACAACTTTTGTGATAAATATGGTATTAGAAGGCAATTGTCTATCCCTAGGACACCACAACAAAATTGTGAGTGGAAAGGTTGGATCAAACTATACAAGAGGCAACCAGAGCAATGATCAAAGGAGTAGAACTCCCAGAAGTCTATTGAAGAGAAGCAATTCACACAACAATCTACACTCTTAAAAAATTTCTATATCAAAAAAAAAATGGAAAGACATCATATGAACTATGGCATGGTAGAACTCCAATAGTGAAATATTTCATGGCATTTGGAAGCAAGTTCTATATCCGGAGAGATGAAGATAATCTTGGAAAATTTGATAGAAGAGAAGATGAAGGCATATTCCTAGGATATTCTATAAGGAGCAAAGCATATCGGTGTTACAACAAGAGGATGGACAAGATTGTTGAAAGTACAAATGTGAAGGTTGATGAAGTAATTTCTAAAGGCTAACAAATTGACAGGATATGAATCTGATGAATCAGTTGACAGGAAAAGGGAAGAGAAAACCAGAGAAGGAGAAGAAGAAAAGGAAGCCTAGGATGCTCTAGTATCTACATCTAAAACCCCAAGATATGTTTAGAAGAATCACTTAGTGAACCAAATTATTGGAGATAAAAACAAAGGAATTATCACAAGAAGCAAAGAATCTCAACAACAAGTTTTGTTATATTTATTATTTGAGATTGAATCGAAAACAACATAAGAAGCATGCAATGATTAGAATTGGATAAAGACAATAAAAGAAGAGCTGGATTAGAATGAGAAGAATCAGACATGGGAATTAGTTCACAGACTGACGTATAAGAATGTAATTGGAACAAAATGGGTATTCTAGAACAAGTTGGATGAAGATGGAAAAAATGTGAGAAATAAAGCAAGGTTGGTTTGCAAAGGTTACACATAGGTTGAAGAAATTAAATTTGAGGAGACATACGCCCCCATTTATTGGATGGAGGCAACCAAGATATTTTTACCTTTTGCAACTTTTAAGGAATTGAAGGTTAATCAGATGGATGTGAAATCAACATTTTTGAATGGAGAACTAAAAGAAGAAGTTTACATTGAACAACCAAACGGATTTAAGTGGAAAGATGATCTGAACATTGTTTGCACATTGAAAAAGGCCCTGTATAGATTAAAACAAAATCCTAGAGCTTGGCATGGAAGGATAGATAAGTATTTTATTGATCAAGGTTTTTATAAGGGATATGCTAATAGCAATTTATATTTAAAAACTAATTCAGGTAAAACCTTAATTTTATAGTTTATGTTGATGACATAATATTTGGAGGAAATGAAGGCATGTGCAAAAATTTTGCTAATGAGATGCAGAAGGTGAGATTTCCATGATAGGTGAGTTAAATTTATTTCTTGGTTTGCAAGTAAATCAGAATGACAAAGGAATTTTGATTTCTCAGTCCGAATACATTAAGGAATTATTGAAGAAGTTTGGGTTGGAGAACTCCAAACTGGTGTGTACACCTATGACCTTGAGATGCAAGTTAACTAGAGAAGAAAAATTACCTAAAGCAGATGTAAGTCAGTATAGATCAATGACTGAAGGACTCTTATTTTTTACTGTTACCAGACTAAATATCATGTATGCAATTTATTTGATGGCTAGATTTCAGCAAGAATCGAAAGAATCACATGTTGTGTCAATAAAAGAATTTTAAGATATCTAAAAGGAATGGAAGAGTTTGGTTTGTAGTATCCTAGAAATTCAAATGTCACTCTAACAACTTATACTGGTGCAAATTGGGCCAGAGATGATAGGAAAAGTATAAGTGGTGGAGCATTCTTTCTTGGCTCTTGGTTGGTTACTTGGTCAAGTAAGAAGCAAGATTTAGTCTCTTTATCTACAACTAAAGCCAAATATATTGCAGCATCTTCATGTTGCACACATTTTCATGTCACACACAAGTTCTATGGATGAAGTAGCATTTAAGGGATATTGGTGTAATGTTCAATGAACCTATCTCAATTATGTGTGATAACACTAGTTCAATAAATATCTCCAAGAATCTAGTACATCATTCCAAAACAAAGCATATATCTATTAAGTATCACTTCTTGAGGGAAAAGGTGTTGGATGATGAAGTAAAGCTTGAGTATGTACCTACAAAAGAGAAGATTTCCGATATCTTCATGAAGGTATTGTGTAACTTGATTTTTTTTAGTATCTCCAGTAGAAGTTGGGGGTATTACCCCTTCCTAATTTGAATATATGTACATTCAAATGTGCATTGGTCTAGTACACTACTTGTATATTATTATCTGAACTAATGATTGGGTCCTTCCTCTTGGGAGGAGCTGGAGTGAGTTTCATAGGGGGAGTCATGCCTACCTTTGTCCTTGATGTCAAAGTGGGAGAGATGAAAAATATGCAGAGTTGTTGATTTGATGATGCAGAGAGAATTATGTGTTTGTTGTTGATGGATGTTTCCAACAATGATAAAGGGGGGATTGTTGCAAATGTGATATTGATGTGTTGTTGATGGTTTTCATTAGTGGTTGTCATTTATGTCAACATATGAGTTAGTGATCCAAAAGATGTGGTGATCTAGAAGATGTTTTTCAGTAGATTTTAGTGTGGATTGATTGAGTTGATGGTGACCCATATTTCTCTATTGATCAGATATGGTGTTGATGGACTATATTCATGAGTATCTTGGTTCCATTCTTACTTTTGTTGTATTGGGTAGTGATTTTTGGGTCTAGATTAAGTTTGGAATTTGAGGATGAGTAATGACATTTGTGTAGCATGTAAGTCATGATTTGGGTCTAGAATATCTGATGGATGTAACATGTTGATATGACCGATGATGTGTGTTGTGGTATGGTCTACTTCTCATTCCTTCCCACCACTAGAATGTTTAGTGTTGATCTGTTTCAAATATTTGTCTTGGCCGACTTAGAAGATTATGTTTCCTAGATATAGTATAAATATGAGGATGATTTGAATGAGTTAGTGTGGCATTTATGGAAGATTAAAAATGAAAGATCCAATTTGTAGATGATATGCGAAATATGTTGTTGTTGAGGCACTGAAAGCAATTCCAGTATTGTAGATTGTATTACAGTGGTAGATTATCTCTTTCTTTCTTTCTTTCTTTATTTCTTTCTTTCTTTCTTTCTTTCTTTCTTTCTTTCTTTCTTTCTTTCTTTGATAGTGAGCCTTTTTATAGGCAGTGAGCCCTCCTGCAGTGAGTATTTTGGCAGTGAGCCACCCTTTGTAAAAATCACCTTAACCGGTGTTATATATTGAGAACAAACATTCTCCATGGTTTTTCCCTTCTTGGGGTTTCCATGTCATATCTGGTGTTCATTGTGTGATTTGTTGTGTATATGTTTTTTCATGTTATATTAGTTTTAATTAATTCTAATGGTTATTCTAGATGAGTGTAAGTGTTAAATAAATAGTTGAAGTAGACAATTGATTCACACCCACCCCCTCTTAGTTGGCCGAATATTTAACAGTTGGTCAATGAGGTTGTTTGCAAGGTGATTGCACCGACTTTGAGGATGGGGAAGATGGAGATACAAATGATCCATCTTCATTTGTGCTATGTGAGATTTTGGATGGGCTTTTTGGGTGTTCAAGGATTTTTGTAGGTGTTGTCTTGTCTATGGTGCTTTGGACAATTTAGCGTTTTGGAGCAACAGGTTGGTGAGAGTGTTAGAGAGTGTTGGAAATATGTGTTGTCATTGATGTCAACCTAATATCTGACAATATGTGTTGTCCTTGATGATGTTTGAGTAGTTTATTGTATGGTCATTGATGTTGTTGATGTCATTATTGTTAATATTATTAATGTTATTGATGCACTAATGATGTTGTTGATATGTGGTCATATGTAGAGTTTGTATGTAGTTTTGAAGGTTGATGGTTGTAGTTTCTTTGGGTTGTGGATGTCCACCTTATTTGGTGTTTGATGTCTACACTCTATCTAAGATATTGTATTATTGTTGGTGAAATGATTATGTTGGTATAATGAAGATATCTTTTGGATGAATATTGATGATGATGGTTGAAGATGTACTCTATTCAGTCTTGTCACTCTTTCTCTAGCCAAAATTATTTCTAGAAGGTTTCCCAGTATGGTGAGTTATGATATTCAAGAGAGAGTATTTAATGTTTTTATGGAAGAATTATTTGCATTCCTCCGCTATTGTGAATTTGGTCTTGCAGGTTTGGACTTTGTGTCTATGTTCTATGGACATTGCACTACTATTATTTCAGGTCCCTAATGTTGCAGCTGAAGTGGTTTAGGCTTGTGTCCTTTGAGTCAATTGGGTGGATGGAATGATAAATATGAGGGAGGTGAGGGAGTAATGAAATATAACAAGGGAGACATTGTCTTAATGGTTGTTTGTTTATAACTTGGTTGTCTAGCAAAAGTTGATCTAACTGGTTCAAAAAGTTCTCCACATTCTTCCACATTGATGTTTTATGTGCTATGACTTGGAGGATATGTTTTTAATTCTCACGTGTTGTCTTAGATCCCATCTCAAGTATTGAAGTGTTCTACAAGAAGGTTTATTGATGTTCTATTTAGGATTGTGTTTCTTGGTAGTCTGGTGTTGAGGTTCTCTGTATTTCATTATATTGTGTACACATGTATTGAAGTGACAATGAGAAAAAAGTATTTGGATGTGTTGTTGGATATTTTATGAATGTCTTTATGTGCTCCAAATGGTGAAATATGTTTAGTTTGGTGTTGCATTGTGTTTGATGTTGCATTTTTTGGGTAATTATGGTTATTTGGCTAATAAAAGTTTTTTTTTTGTCTTATTATTAAGCCTTTATAATATGTTTTAATGTTGGAAAGTGTGTTGAGTTGTATCTGGTTCATACCTATGGCATGTGGGGATTCACATTGTTTTTCCATTTGGATGATAAATTTTGGGCCAAATAGTTGAGTGTTGTACATTACTCATCTACAAATTACCCTGTTGTCAACCTTGTGTAATGCCCTATTAAAGAAACCTAGAGGACAACAACTAACTAACTAATTAAACATAACAATAATAATTTTTTTTTTTTTAAATTACATTATGAATATAAACTCAGTAAGGAATTAACCATATCTAATGCACAAGAATAAAATAAACATTCACATAATCTAAGTCGTCTTGCGGGTTTCCTAACATCCCTACCCATGCAATTATTTAAACAATATCTAAGTATCTAACACCATAATAAAATATCATAACATTATAAAATGCATGAACATAAACATCTATCACTAGGTTCATTTTAAACACCAAAATAAGTGTTCCTATGATAACCTTTTTGCAAAAGAAATGATAAAATATCCATCCATAAGAGTAGCCAGTACCAACACCAAACCACTTAAACACTACTCTAGGATTACATAGCTTTTCAATTACATTAAATAACATTACATCAATCTCCCTAAGGAGTGCCCAATATACAATAATAATGATAAAGTTACAATGATTCCAAAATATATAACATCTACCAACACATCAAATAAATCATCCACAACATGGAAAGAGAAATATTGGAAAGAGGATACAAGGTCCATCCACCACACACGAACATGTCCACCAATCCCCAATGGAGCTAGGAAGCAACCTCCCAACTATGTGGAACTCTTTAGGTCCACTCCATTTTTCTTTGAAGATAAATACAAGGCCCCACATAACACAAGAAACTAGCTTGACAATACCAACATCCAAGGAAACACAAAGGACACATATGTACAAATAGGATTTACCACAAGGTTTCACCAGAGGCTTCAAACACAACCACTTAGGATAGGGTTTTAGGTGTAATCACATAGTCTCGGAATGGGTTATCTTGGCTAGCCTTGCAAGCCCCAACCCTAATTTGACAACTCATGTGAAACCTAATAATCCTTTCATGAGGACAAGGAAGTTTGATTGTGTCATCTCAATATCCCTAGGATAGACAGGCCTTCCCACACCCATCCTTGGTCTATATGAACAATCAAGGCCAAGGGAAAGGTATCACAATTATCTTTTTTAATGTTTTACCCTAGTTTATTTTTTTAGGTTATCACTTGTTAATGAAACTCACAATGGCTTATCCTAGCTAGCCACTTTACCTAGGACCCAGGCCCCCATTGAGAGCCACTCCCTCTAATTTGCATATAGACAACACTAGACAAGGGTTTAATTTAAAGGAAGGATATGCATCCATAATATAGATCTTTTAAATTAATTATACATGAATCAAGGTCTAAAATCCAAACCAAATTCACACATTAAGCCTTCCTAATCCTTTCCAATCAAATACACCAATGATGATATTTCAAATTAAGTAACAAAAAAACACGTGTACAACCAAGAATATGGAAAACACATATAGATACAAAATAACTAAAATCAGGCCGTACCAACCCCCAAACATAGATACAATAGAAAGCATCCTCATAACAAGCCTTTAGAAGTCACCCAGAAACTTGGACTAAGAAATCAAGACCAAACAAACCCTAAACCTAACCCATACACAATTGACCTAGCAATTGTATAGTTGGGAATTCAATTTTCATAGTTGGGGCCTCAACTTGCACGTTTGAGGGCTTTTTTTGCATAGTTGAACCTAGTCATGCACAATTGCGAAGGGTCTAGATGGGGAGCAAAATTGGGCAACCTACAGGCCCTAAAAATGAAAACATGTGAAGACCCATTTGAGAGGTGTCTATTTAAATTCTATATATCCCTCCAATTTACATCGAAGATAGAACAAGAGAAAACAAGACACAAAACTCAAAAATCAATCCCTTAAAAACTAAATCTAGAGGGAGCATATAAACACAATACAACATTTGCATAACCAAAACTTGAAACCTCATTTGGAAATTATAAAATAAAATCCAAATACATCCTATTCCATTTCCAAACCATAAAAAAAAAATTAATTTGCAAGAGGATTGGAAACCCTAAATGCATTCCATTTAAAAGAAAAGAGTAGGAAAGAACCATCCAAGGCCAATTTCAAACACTCAAGACCAAAATTTAATATCACTTTCAAAAAAAAATAAAACCACTGAATACACTCCTTTTCCATATCTAATACAAATAAAATCATACGGTCATTCAAATATGGATTCCAAACCCTACCTTGGGTCCTGTGGAGACAATAAAGATGAAGAATAATGAAGAAAAATGATGCACAAATGCAATCCACGAAAAACTAGAAGAATCCAACCAACAAGAAATCTAATAATAGCAACCAAAACTCTAGCCAATCCTCCAAACTAAAAAGAAAAGACTCTCCAAGAAATCCCTCTCAAAATTGATCAAAGAAGAATGGAAGATCCTCTCCCAAAAACCTCCAAACTCTCTAAAAAGTTTGCAGCAAAAAACTCCACTATTCTCCCCCCAAAAAATGGAAAAAATAATATTAAAATCATTCCTAAAAACTTGTATGGAAAGGTGCAACCAACCCCCAAATAAAATTTATAGAAACTCATTAAACAAAGACTAACTCACAAATGAATAACCAATTCTCACCAATAAAAAATAACATATAATTATCAAAACCAAAGTATAAATTCACACCACACAAAATATATTTAGTCAATTAAACTTTATATTATTTATTATTCCACCACCATATTGTACTCACACATTAATAGGCTCATAAATTACAAAATGAGAATAATTATTATAATATTAATATAGGTCAATTTATATCACATAATTAAATAATAATAATAAAAATAATATTAATAATCATAAATACTTACACCTAGAAAGATAAAATCAACTCATAAATATAATCAAACATATGGGTAACAAAGTTGAGTCCCACTTAGGGGGATGTGTGTCTTGGAAAGAGTGACACAAGGAATGAGGCCCCATTATGCTTTGAAGACCCAACCCAAAAACAATAATGAGTCCCCTTTATTAATGGGCCCCAGACCATAACGAAGTCCTGTTTGGAAACATGGGGCCCTGCTATGAGAAAGTAATTTTTTTTTATAGGTCTTGCGATTTCATTTTTTCCACTTAGTGATTAGGAGAACCAAGATAGGCCCTGAAGTTGTCTTGCTATTTTCCACCTCCTACCAACAAATCTTTGACCTCCTATGTATGTTATTTTCTTATATAGGTGCACCCCACACAAGTTCTTCAATTTCACATCATGGTCTACACTAAATCGTTCTTATATGTATAATGCAAATACTCCCTCTTTCTATTCATAAGAAAATCATGTAAGAAGATAATCATAAAACATAACATTAGATAAAAGAAAACACAATTTCTCTTCACTTTATAGAATGATCAATTATATAGGGAAAACAACCTTTAATATTCGGGTAAGAACTAGAAATTACAATCAAGAAAGATTGCATAGAGTCGTATAGACGTTACACTAATCTAAGAGGCATGAATAAGAAATCAATACACATATTGCACACAAATTATGATTCCTAGGAGGGATTAGGGAGAAGCACAACGCATAAACATATAAGATCTCCTAAATTCCCATGATCTTTTCCATTTAAAATTTCAAAGAACAACTCAGGCCAAGAGAATAGTATAGTACACCACACAAGGCCAAGAGAAAAAACCCTAACCAAATATCCTAGTGTTTGCAACATGAGCTCTGATACCAAATGTAATGCTTGCAAAAATACCCTAGAGAAATAATCTAAAATCTACTAAAAAATGGAGATAATAAATTTTATTTTATTTCTAAAACATTTATTACTCTATGTTAACATTAACATGCATCAATGCAAGATAAACCATTAGCAAGATCACATAAACCAACATGTATATAATCATAAAACTATATTAGGCAAGTAGATTAAATCTTTCTAAATATCAACATATCTTCAAATATACTCTTGCAAACACATCCATTCCCTAGGGTATCTTAACATTACTACTTGCCATCATAACACAACACCTTTTCACCTATAACATCATCATCTCTTATCATTCAACTATTTATTTACATTGCATGCAACTGTGATAACATTAATTCATATAGATAACTCATCACATCACATTTCCTTAAGCACAACCACTACATTACTCATCAAGAATATTCTCCACATTCATATGTAAGATTTAAAATAGAAAATACTTATCACCTTCCAACTAGGGTACCATGCTACTAACAATTTCAAGAATCATATTTAATACTATGAATGTATCCAAAACATTCCATTAACATAATATCTCAATCCCAACATATTGAAAATTTCTTTAACATGAACCAAATATTAATGCATCATTTTATTACAAGACCATTGTTTCCATTTCATCAAGACCTAATACATAGGGGTACATAGAACAAGCACATAGTATCTATTGCTACATCACATCCTAAATGATTAATATTAAAAATTACATATGCACATAATAATTACTTCCTTTATCATAATTAATCTTAGATTTACTTAACCATTTCACTTAGGATTCAAGCAACCACCACTATCCTTTCCAATATTCATTTCATAAGACAACGTAGCAAGATACCAACTCTCCATACAAATGAAACACAAATGTATACAAGCTACTCCATTTAATTTCCACATAGAACTCATACATCTGTATCACATAATAAACTCTAATAGAAACATCTCACCATTAATTTATCTAGTCAATATCAATGATCCCCTAGTTACTCAATTAAAGATAGATGCTACCTATTCCATTATTTCTATCATTTACTCTACAACATAATATGATACTAAACCATCTCATAAATTCAATGCAACTCAAAACCATTTTATTTCACATAGATTCCCTATCTTACAATACATAATGAACAACCAATACATCAAGGAATAATCCAAGTACTTTCTCTAGTCTCATCATCAAGTCCTATTATAAATTCTTTTCAAATACATCATAAATCTTATACATGAATACATTATCTCTTATACATATGCAATTCATTTATAATACAATGTATTCTCTTCCAAGAACATAGGAATAAGCTCTGAAGTATAGTCACATGAAGAATCCAATCCATGCACGCTACACCAATAAAAGTATCCCAATGGAAGAAGGCATCAAACCACCCAAACATGTGGAAACAATCAAGGAAACACCCCTTGTGCTAGGAGATGACAAAAGTTCCAACTCACACTCATGACCTAAATTGACACCTGACAACCAAAGGTTACAACAAGACTTTACAAGACTCCAACATAGGAAACATAACATCAAATACATCACAAGGCTAAATCAAAGCAAATAACCTCTAGAGGCAGAATCAACAAAGAAAGGCATATGGATAATGGACAAATATAGGGAAAGAGAGTCATCACAGGCTATCCTCATAATAGAAGGGGCCAAGTCTTGCCATGATAGACATGTGGAGCCAACTCAACCTTGGATCCATTCAAGGGAGATTGGTTTACCGTTCCAACGGTCTTCCCAAGCTCATCCCACACACACACACTTATAGGAATATGAGGTGGGGCCAAATCCAATTATTATATTATTTTGTGAATTCCTAAATACCCAACCCACTAATCAATTATTAAGGTTATCACTTGCAATTACAATTAAACTCTTCATGTGGTTACATCAAGTCTAGACCCCCTCCTAGAGGCCTAATGCTCAAGATCTTGGTCCACACATGCAAGAGCCCACTCTCCCTACCATGGACCATAACCATAAGGTATAAATACATAACCAAAGAAAATATAACAACATCATGAAGGCCTAAAGATAATACAAGAATTGGCCACAAGAAACTAAGCATAAACTAAGCAAAGAGAACTCATAAACCATACTCATAGAAAGAGGCCTTCACCAAATTATCATCAAGGATAAGCCAATCATGAATAAAAATCTTAAAATAGATCCCAATAACATTAAATCCTCAACATTGAGGCATAGCACATCCCACTAGAGCCATAAAACCAATCTCTCAACAATGAGGCATTCTCCCTCTCGTCGAAGCCACAAATCACATATGAAACACCTCAATGGTAAGGCATGAACCCTCTTACCAGAGCATCTCTTAAAATGACAAAATAGTCTACAAAAGCCTCTAGAGAAAACACAAACTCATCAAGAAACAAAACCGGACTCAAAACTGACTTTTTAGGACCTTTGGAGCAGTCTAGCTCTCCCAGAATGCTATGAAGTGCTCCTAGAATGAAAAGTGGTGCCCCTGGTATGTGTCCCAACATTTTTTCCATTCTACAATATTTGGGGTCACAACAACTTTCTAGGTTCTAAGTCCTGCTCTTTAGGTTTAAGGTTCAAAGTTCTAGGTATGTCTTCCAACACTCTGGGTAGGTTCTCCAATTCCCTTGGGATGCAGAGTAGCATTATAGGTATGTTATGTAGCACTCCTAGTTCTCATAATGGCAGGTTAGGTAAAAAGATAAAAAAAAATGCAGAAAATGGACTCAAATAAATAGGGCACCTGCCTAGATCAACAATGGGGTCAAACACAACAACATAGATCAACTAAAAAGGCTTGAAAAATTCTTAAAACATTGGAGACTGCCATGATTACAACATTGCATACTCAGAAAATGAGAATAGTGAGCAAAACATTCTCCCTCAGTGCCCATATTGAGTTCAAAGGCACCTAGCATGAAGGGAAGATATGCAAAACACAAAAGGCAACATCAAAGAAGCACTATACAAGCACAAGGAACCCAAAACATTATCATAAAATCTTCGTAATGGTCTACTCTCAAGAAATGCAACTCACATGAAGTGAAATATCCATTCAAGAATCTCCAACACGCAATCACTCTTACTGAAACGAAGGGAAGATTCAAGATACACAAATAGGAATGACATGAACTACAAAGTAATGCATTTAGCATCATCAAAACTCATAAATAAGGAACAAATAATTCACAGTGAATACATAGGAAGCATCCCGACAACCAATTTCTCAAATTTGAAAATTACACCAATCTGCACTTCACTTCCCAAATTCTTTTCAATAACAAATTAAAAAATCTTCCAACGAATTTCAAGATATCCCAAAACAAATTCCTCAATAACCAATAAACAATTTTCACAAGCACAAAGAGAACAATCTTTCCAGAAAATAATAACTTCAAAAGAAGAATCGCACCAACCTGCAAACACAATCCAAAATGTTAGCAATTTTTCTTGCTACCTTTGAGTCCTAAAGAGATACACAACACTGGACTATGGGATTGGCAATCTAGGACATGATATCAACACTATCAATAGACTAAAGACAAGAAAATGTAACTTAACAAGGCTATACAAGCCTTCTACTCTTCAAGCTCCACTAGACTCGGGAGGGTGTTCCTATTGCAAGTCTGAAAATGATAAACTTGTACAAACTAACCAACAAACCTATCTTAATAAGGTGGATAGTTCTCAAATGCATGGTAATGGGTGCTTGACATTTCACCATTACTTGAGCATAATTCCATTTTTTTCCATTAAAATACTAAGAAACAAAGACTAAACTAATCCTACTCCTACAACATAAAGGAAAAGAAGAAATCAAATGATTTTGATTACATATGGAACCAAATGAACTAGAACTTGTAAAGAAATGACCAGTGCCAAAGAGAGGGCAATAGAGTCACAGAAAAGTTCACTTAGGTTATTGCATCCAAAACATTCTTTGAAGACTTGTTAAATTCTATTACCTTGTAATAACATGATCACTGAAATAGTATCAAATAATCATACTTAGTAATCCATATGAAATACAAGAATCCCATTATACTCATGAAAGTATTTACTCCATCCCTTGAACATATATAAATCATAAAGTATAACTCTACACAACAATATGCTTGAAGACTGAGAATAATCCTTGATTATTTCTGTAATGCCCCGCCAGGAACCCTAAAGGATAGCAACACAACAAGGCAACTAAAAGGCGCAAATTTTTTTTTTTTAAAGATTAAATGAATTAATCATAACTTTGCACAATAATTAACATAAGCGAAAGACTAACATTTTCATCCTAAAGGGTTACCAACGAAGATTACTTCTAATTAAAACCACATCACAATATTAATCCAATCATCCATCTAAAATTAGAGAAAGCCAATAACGATTAAATAACTCATATTCATAAATTGATCTCCAAAAAGATAGGCTTAAATAATTACAACATATATACTTCCAATGATTCATTTATACATAATAGGAAAGATAATTGAAACAATATATATCCCATGAACTTAAATTACAATATTCCATAAATTACATGGCTTCCATAGAACAATAAAATACAAAGGTTACAAGTTGTTAATACAATGACCACACGGGCCTCAAAGGTACAAAATCAAGAACATAAGTGCTACATGAAGCAAGAACCAAGATGCACCGGCGAAGCCAATCCTCGCGTGAAGGTAGGAACAAGATATCCGATGGGAAGTGGCACTACCACCCGACCATGTGATCCCATAATGGAACCACCCCACCGTGCTAGGAGATAGCAGAAGACCCTCAAGCAAGCAAGAAAAGTACAACAGTACACATGACTCCGCAGTACACAAGTGACTCGACTCACAAAACACTAGCGACTCTAGAGAGAGAGTGTCATCACATGGCTTAAGATGGTTACCCTAGTTAGGTCTCCATAGGTCCCGGCCCCCATCTTGGGTTATCCTGGTAACCTCTCCCGAACCCCCGGCTCCATCTAAGCATCATGCGGACCCTACCATCCTTTCGTGAGGACAAGGTGATAGGTTTGCCATTCCAGGCCTTCCTAAACACCTTGAGCCTATACAAGCTCTCAACCATGTACAGGGTACATTATCTTAATTAAATTAATAACTACCCACCCCCTAAACAAATTATTAGGTTATCACTTAATAGCTGACTTCCAAGGGGTTATCCTGCCATCCACTTTGGGTGCGGCCCCCGCCCAAAAGCCACTCTCTCTACTAGGTCACTAACTGGATAAGACTATCTATGAGAACTCTATGGTGGGCTAACAACCATAAATTATCGAGACATAACACAGGTGGAGGACTCATAGTCACAAACCCAGGGTTGACCATTAGCGACATAACACATAATAGCCCCCTTCCTCAAGGTTTGAACATCGACACTTGACCAAGGGTAAACATCGACAACATAATGACAATTTTAAACATAATGCGACGACATTAAAACAACTAGACTACAATTATTAAAAAACACAAGATCCTACACAAGCAATCTTTCGTTAAGCAGTCAACATTTAAATCAAATTAACAATTATATACAAGCTAATATAAAATGATTCCAAAATAACAACTATTCGTCGAATGCAATCATCATACGATTATTTTACAATACTTGGATAACAAACACTAATATTAAATTCAACCCAACTTTCCCTTTATTCCAAACATTAATACAAACCTCTAAATCATTTTATTTATTTTCACAATACCAGGCAAATGATCCTCATCACTAAATCGAAAAATTATTAATTAATCTTAACATCATTATAAACTACAATTAACATATTATTATTATTCAATATTAAATAATAACATATTGTTATTATTGTTTAAATAACAATATATTATCACTTAATATTAAACACAAAATAACACTTAAGATTTTAGTTTTACCCACTAACAAATTATATTATTATTTTCTTTTTTTTTTAACTAAAAAAAAATATATAAAAAAAACAATTTTAAAACATACCACGTGGGGCCCAAAGCACCCACGGCAGCGAGTGCTGCTGTTCCCAGACTGGGGAATGCAGCGCTTGCTGCATCCTCAGCCTTGGGGAAAGCAGCGCTTGCTGCTAACCCCAAGCTGGGGAATGCAGCGAGGCTGCAGGGAGAGGGGAGTTGCATGGGCTGGGTTGAGCCCAGCTCCCCGCCACCGCCCCCAATCCCAACCTCTTATTATTATTTTTGGTTTTCAAATTTAATTTTTTTTTGTTTTAATAAACAATTTAAATCTCGTTTTTAAATAAAAATGCCTGAGACCATAAAAAAGGAAGCTATTAACAGAGACAGAGGTGGAAACCTCTGTAAGAACAAAATTAACAATTAATTTCCCAGCCACATCATTTTTTTATCAAACATACAAACAAAAAGATAAATTATAAAAGTCACTGGTAATGCCAATTTTACCAGCAAATAAAAATCTTCTGAGACAAAACAGCCAGTTCACTCTAAAAATTAAATTAAATGGGAATAGAATTAATCTCTAACCTCCAATTGAATTTCTTTGCTTCCAACAAGCATGAACAAGAAAAATTAACTCACAATCATCATTTTTAAACTAAAAATTACCAGGGAGAGGTATTTTATAAATGCTTGGCAAAATTTTGCCAGCATAACACTACTAAAACCCAACAATATTTCCAATTACAAACAGCAAAATAAACCAAGAATTTCTTGCACAAGCAAAAATGAAACAACATAAATTAAGTTATGAAACTACATGGAGAGAGTTTAAGTTTGAATTTTTTTGATAACAAATTGATAGAATCCTTCTTCCACAAACCCATGACAAGCAAACACTCAACACCCAAAATTCATAAATCAAGCTTTTAAACAAATAACAGAGATTTGGAATAAAGCAAGGATTTTTTTTTTTTTGTTGAAATAAACAAGGATTCAACCAACCTCTAAGATTTCCAAGAAGGAATGGTATGCTTCAGCAGGATTCCCAGCTAGTTCAAAACCCAAATCCACCCTTCAAGCAATTTTTCCAGAATTTCTTTTTCCTCCTCCAAAATCAGCATAACCCCCAAAATCTCCTCCAAGGTAAATTAGTAAGGCAATCTTTTAACCTAATTTTCTAGGTTGCAATATTTTCTATTTTAAAAAAAAAAACATTAAAATCCAACAATTGACTTTCTTTTTCCTTTCTTTTTCATATTCCTCAAAACAAATAAATGAGAATTTCCTTTTTTTTTGAAAATTACATTTTTCATATATAGCAATTAAATCAACTTTTCTACTAAATAGGAAAACAATGAGTTAGCTTTATTTGCATATATTAAAAGCAATTAACTCTATTTATTCTACTTCTTCCGTTGGATCTAAACATGATTACTTTTCCAGAATAAACAACTAAAAGTTAAAATCTAATGAACTAATCAATTAAGCTTGATGCAAGACATAAAGGCATAATAAGGAATAAATCGCTCAAGCCAACAAATAATGACAACTTATACTTTAAATAAATAACCGAACCACTATGGCACGCAAATTGAGGAAAAGTAAAAAGACTCAAAATTTGAACAAAAGGGATGAACGACTGACTGACGGCACTCACAAAATAAAGACTGAGGTAAGGACTAGGGTCAAAAGCTATCTCCTCCACTCCCATCGGACATATAAGGCACGCTCAGACCTGTGAAGCCAGGTGGAGATGATACCCCGTACCTACCCGGTACTTGTACCTGCAATATCCTGCATCATCGAAGCACACATACATGCATATAAATATAGAATACACGGCACGCACACCGATGAAGGAGAATCGCGACATTCCCTATCTCATCGAAACGAGTGAAGGAAAATCGTCCCCTTGCATCCAATACAATAGCAAACACGCAACATATATATGACACATCGCCTAGATAAAGTAAGATGTCAGTACAAGCAATAATCCATAAATACTAGAAATCACCAATACTGAAATACTGAAAATAACTCATGCATCCAATATCAAGATAAACATGAAATAATATCAAATACGTCTGCAAAATGACAAGCAATAAAGTGTCAACTGAATAGTAAACTGCAACACAAAATCAGTCTAATAAGTCCGATCGAGAAGGGGTACTAAATTCTCCCCCACAAAACTAGGCTTACTCCTGGAAGCCTAAAACAGATAAGAATAGAGCTCTCTCATCTTCGCTGCATCCTCCCATGTCGCCGAGGTCTCATCATTTGGGTCCCATAGGACCCTTACCTGGTCAATGGTGCGTCCCCTGAGGGTCAAATCCCGACGTTGAAGAATGCGCACGGGCTCCATGGAAAGCTGCCCGTCCTCGACCTACAGAGCGTTCCAATCAAGAACATGAGTCACATCTGGGTGATAAGGTCGAAGAACTGAAACATGAAAGACATCGTGGATGCGAGATAGACTCGGTGGCAAGGCAAGACAGTAGGCAATAGGTCCTATCCTCTCAAGGATCTCAAACGGGCCAACAAAATGAGGCACCAACTTAGAACCCTTTCCATAACGGATCGGACTCTTTCGCGGACGCACTCTCAAGAAAACACGGTCCCCAATAGAAAACTGATGATCTACCCTGTGAGCATCTGCATACTTCTTCTGCCTATCCTGTGCAGCTACCAAATGCTCACGAATCCGCTCTACCTGCTGCTCCATCTCTCGAAGGATATCCGGGCCTATAAGCACCCTGTCCTCTAACCGATCCCAACTCAACGGAGTACGGCAAGGACGACCATACAATGCCTGAAAGGGAGACATACCTATGGAGCTATGATATCCGTTGTTATAAGCAAACTCCACAAGATAAATATAATCCTCCCAATGTGACTGCTGGTCCATAACATACATGCGAAGCATGTCCTCTAAAACCTAATTCACACGCTCAGTCTGACCATCCGTCTCTGGGTGATAAGCTGAACTGAAGTTCAGCTAAGTTCCCAAAGCATGCTGAAGTGAGGTCCACAATGCTGAGGTAAAGACTGGATCTCTATCAGAGATTATCCACCTCGAAATCCCATGCAATCTCACCACATCTTCCAAGAAGACACGAGCCACCACTGCTACTGTATAGGAAGCTCGGATAGGAACAAAATGAGCAACCTTCGTCAACCTGTCAACAATGACCATGATGGCATCATGACGACGTGAAGAAACAGGCAACCCAACAATGAAATCCATGGAAATGATGTCCCATTTCCAATCTGGTACTAAATTAGGCTGTAAAAGCCCTGTTGGGTGCTGATGCTCCGCCTTCGCTCGCTGGCATTCCAAACACTTCGACACAAAATTGGCAATGTCATGCTTCATACCAGCCCAATGATAAATCTGCCTAAGATCTGCATGCATCTTCTTGACACCTGGATGTGCCGAATAAGGTGCACGATGGGCCTCAGTCATGATCAAAGTGCGAAGACCCTCCAAAGGAGGTACGTAGATCCGACCAAGATGACGTAGAATGCCATCCGCCTCAAGGCTATACCCACCGAATCTACCCTCTAAGGGCCTTCCAGACTCCAACACGGCTCTAACATCCTGATACCAAGAGTCCTGAGGAATGACTCCAAGAATTCTCTGTCTCAAGTCCACTCCAAGGGACAATGCTGAAGCTTCATGCCGCCTACGACTCAAGGCATCAGCCACTACATTCTCCTTCCCCTAAATATATCGAACCTCAAAATCATACTCGCAGAGGAATTCCATCCACCTTCACTGTCGAGCATTCAAGTTCGGCTGCGTGAAGATATATTGCAAACTGCGGTGATCACTATGCAGCTCAAACCGACGCCCTAACAGAAAGTGACGCCACCTAACCAACGCATGCACTACAGCTGCCAACTCCAAATCATGAACTGGATAGTTCAACTCGTGGTCCTTGAGTTTTCGAGACTCATAGGCAACCACACGTCCATCCTGCATAAGCACCGCACCTATACCTTCTAAAGAGGCATCTGTGCATACCATAAACTCTCTGGATGGATCAGGGACTGCCAAAATCGGAGCACTAACAAGGAGTTCCTTCAAGGCACGAAAAGCTGACTCACACTGCTCTGACCAAACAAACTTCTTCCCTTTCCTCTGAAGAGAAGTAATCGGGTGACCTATACGAGAAAAATCCTTAACAAAGCGACGGTAATATCCGGCCAAGCCCATAAAGCTCCGAACCTCTGAAACATTGGTCGGCGCTGGCCAATCCACTATGGCTTGGATCTTTGAAGGATCCACAGATACACCCTCTCCTGAAACCACATGACCAAGATATTTCACCTTAGTCTGGAAGAAATCACACTTCGCTAAATTGGCAAAAAGCTGATTCTCCCTCAAACACTGCAAAACTAGACGCAGGTGACCCTCATGCTCTTCCATAGATCTAGAATAAATCAATATATCATCCAAGAACACAAGGACAAAATGATCCAGGTATGCACGGAAAACCCCATTCATGAGGCACATGAAAACTGAAGGCGCATTTGTCAACCCAAATGGTACTACTGTGAACTCATAGTGACCATAACGAGTGCGAAATGCTGTCTTATGAATGTCTGCATCATGAATGCGCAACTGATGGTACCCAGATTTCAGATCAATCTTAGAGAACACCATGGCTCCCTTCACCTGATCGAAAAGATCATCAATACAAGGCAATGGATATCGATTCCGGATGGTTACCTTATTCAGCTGTCGGTAATCAATGCATAACCGAAGAGAACCATCTTTCTTCTTTATGAAGATAACAGGCGCACCCCAAGGAGAGACACTAGGATGAATGAATCCCTTGGTCAACAATTCCTCCATCTGCAACTTCAACTCACTCAACTCCTGAGTAGTCATCCGATATGGAGCTCTCGAAATAGGTTCTGCACCAGGAACCAAGTCAATGCGGAAATCTATGTCTCGCTTCGGAGGCATACCAGGAATCTCCAAAGGAAACACATCAACAAACTCTCAAAGAATAGGGTGACCATCAAGAGTGATTTCTTGACTCTCTCCCTCATCCATATCCTCAAGAGTTACTGCAAAAAGCTGACATCCTCTATGCATACACCGCTTAAGTTGCATAGCGAAAATCATACGTAAGGATATCGATCTCTAAACTCCAACGATCCCCACTTTCCTGCCATGGTCATCTAAACACTCTACTATCTTCTGACGACAGTCCACATGAGCACTGTGAGATGATAACCAATCCATCCCCAACACTACTCCATAGGATCCCAAAGGAATGACACGAAGGTCAACAGAAGTCACAAAGGGACCTAGATCCAACTCACAACTAGGAACAAAGGCATCTACGAACACGCGCACCCCGGTAGCCAACTCTACCTGCCACCTATCCGCCTGCTTAGCAGACGTGAGTCCACACCGCTCCACAATGGACGAAGAAATAAAAGAATCCGATGCACCGGAGTCAAAAAGCACTGAGATAGGGATACCACACAACACACCTGCGGGCTCAATAACTGTCCCCTGATGCTCAGCCTGGCGGTTATCAACTGCTGCAAACACTCTGTGGGACCTACCAGCATCCCCTACTGTAGGCTCTGATGCAGCTGGCCCCTGATTCCCTGTCTGGTGGATATGCTGAGGACACTGCACGGCTATATGACCATACAGCCCACAAGAGTAGCAAGCTCCTCTACCTGGTCCTCTACCTCCAGTCGGCCCACTGGACTGCTGAAAGCTTCCCCTACTAGGGGCCTATGATGCACTCTGAGAAGACTATCCTGGAAAACCCTGTTTGCTCCTCCGCCAGTTTCTGTTTCTTCTATGAGGAGGGTTGCCACCTTGCTGGCCCTGAGACTGTTTCGGTTTCTGCTGCTGCGGTTGCTGTTGCAGCTGCTGCTGCTGCTGCCGTCCACCCTTAGCGGGTGCCTAAGGAGCCCTGAATGGTGCCGTTGACTGGGACTGATTCCCACGAGCTCTGTTCCCACTGGAAGGAACACTCCCTATCTGAACTCCTGTCTGTCCACCATGCGCATGGATGAGGTTCTGCTCAACCAATCTGGCTTTCGCCACCGTTGCCTCCACTGAAACTAGCTCAAAAACTCTAACCCCTCCACTAATGCGGTCGTTAAGACCTCTCAAGAAATGCTGTACGAGCATAGTCTCATCGTTGCCAATCCCGACATACTGCTTCAGCTCATAGAATCTATGCTCGAACTGGTCAACTGACATACCAAACTACCACAATTCATAGAACTCATCTGCCCGAGTCTATCTCCACTGCGGTGAGAGAAACCGTGCTCTGAACCTCTCTAAGAAAATCTCCCAAGAAACAGTATTGATATTCAGACCAATCTTCTCCTCCTCTAACTTCCACCATATAGAAGCAAAATCATCGAGATGCATGATCGCACATCTCGCTTGGGTGTTGCTACTCTATGGGAACATAGCGAAACACCTATCCAAACTAATCAACCAAGTCTCTGCCTCGAGACCTGTGCCTCGACCATCGAAGAAAGGAGGGTTGGTCCTCAAAAGATCCTTGATGTGACTCGAGGGAGCTGAATCATGGCCAACTGGAGCCTCTCTCCTCCTAGGAGACCTCTCTCTCTCTCTCTCCTCTGAAACATGCTGATGCGACTCCCCAACCTGAGCATGGATGGGCTGCTCACCTTCAGGCCTGGGGCCTAGCCTAGCTAGAACTTCCTGAAACATCTGCCTCAGCTCTTCCCTTTTGGGAACCTGCTCTTCCACATGCGGTAATTCCTGATGCACTGACTGATCCTGCTCCACACTCACATGAGCGGGAGGTGGTGAAGGACTATGGCGGTCTGAACCTCGGCCCCGTCTCCCACCTCTACCTCTATTACGGCCACCAACACGACCAACTCCCCTAGCTTTCCTAACCATGACCAAAACTGTAAAAGAGAAAACGGTTCAGATCAATGACAAGGATAGCAAGGGAAATCCAAACACTAAGATCTCCACACAAGGTCAAACTGAATGGGCTCACTACAATCCCAGAGTACCCAATGTTGAAACATGCGCTCTGATACCAAATGTAATGCCCCGCCAGGAACCCTAAAGGAT
This sequence comes from Cryptomeria japonica, assembly GCF_030272615.1. Lineage (NCBI taxonomy): Eukaryota > Viridiplantae > Streptophyta > Pinopsida > Cupressales > Cupressaceae > Cryptomeria > Cryptomeria japonica. The sequence continues at coordinate 240,999,703 of NC_081405.1, read as the reverse complement.
AGCAACACAACAAGGCAACTAAAAGGCGCAATTTTTTTTTTTTTTAAGATTAAATGAATTAATCATAACTTTGCACAATAATTAACATAAGCGGAAGACTAACATTTTCATCCTAAAGGGTTACCAATGAAGATTACTTCTAATTAAAACCACATCACAATATTAATCCAATCATCCATCTAAAATTAGAGAAAGCCAATAATGATTAAATAACTCATATTCATAAATTGATCTCCAAAAAGATAGGCTTAAATAATTACAACATATATACTTCCAATGACTCATTTATACATAATAGGAAAGATAATTGAAACAATATATATCCCATGAACTTAAATTACAATATTCCATAAATTACATGGCTTCCATAGAACAATAAAATACAAAGATTACAAGTTGTTGATACAATGACCACACGAGCCTCAAAGGTACAAAATCAAGAACATAAGTGCTACACGAAGCAAGAACCAAGATGCACCAGCGAAGCCAATCCTCGCGTGAAGGTAGGAACAAGATATCCGATGGGAAGTGGCACTACCACCTGACCATGTGATCCCATAATGGAACCACCCCACCGTGCTAGGAGATAGCAGAAGACCCTCAAGCAAGCAAGAAAAGTACAACAGTACACATGACTCCACAGTACACAAGTGACTCAACTCACAAAACACTAGCGACTCTAGAGAGAGAGTGTCATCACATGGCTTAAGATGGTTACCCTAGTTAGGTCTCCATAGGTCCCGACCCCCATCTTGGGTTATCCTGGTAACCTCTCCCGAACCCCCGGCTCCATCTAAGCATCATGCGGACCCTACCATCCTTTCGTGAGGACAAGGTGATAGGTTTGCCATTCCAGGCCTTCCCAAACACCTTGAACCTATACAAGCTCTCAACCGTGTACGGGGTATATTATCTTAATTAAATTAATAACTACCCACCCCCTAAACAAATTATTAGGTTATCACTTAATAGCTGACTTTCGAGGGGTTATCCTGCCATCCACTTTGGGTGCGGCCCCCGCCCGAAAGCCACTCTCTCTACTAGGTCACTAACTGGATAAGACTATCTATGAGAACTCTATGGTGGGCTAACAACCATAAATTATACAGACATAACACAGGTGGAGGACTCACAGTCACAAACCCAGGGTTGACCATTAGGGACATAACACATAATAGCCTCCTTCCTCAAGGTTTGAACATCGACACTTGACCAAGGGTAAACATCGACAACATAATGACAATTTTAAACATAATGCGACGACATTAAAACAACTAGACTGCAATTATTAAAAAACACAAGATCCTCCACAAGCAATCTTTCGTTAAGTAGTCAACATTTAAATCAAATTAACAATTATATACAAGCTAATATAAAATGATTCCAAAATAACAACTATTCGTTGAATGCAATCATCATACGATTATTTTACAATACTTGGATAACAAACACTAATATTAAATTTAACCCAACTTTCCCTTTATTCCAAACATTAATACTAACCTCTGAATCATTTTATTTATTTTCACAATACCAGGCAAATGATCCTAATCACTAAATCAAAAAATTATTAATTAATCTTAACATCATTATAAACTACAATTAACATATTATTATTATTTAATATTAAATAATAACATATTGTTATTATTGTTTAAATAACAATATATTATCACTTAATATTAAACACAAAATAACACTTAAGATTTTAGTTTTACCCACTAACAAATTATATTATTATTTTCTTTTTTTTTAAACTAAAAAAAAATATATAAAAAAAACAATTTTAAAACATACCACGTGGGGCCCAAAGCACCCACGGCAGCGAGTGCTGTTGTTCCCAGACTGGGGAATGCAGCGCTTGCTGCATCCTTAGCCTTGGGGAAAGCAGCGCTTGCTGCTAACCCCAAGCTGGGGAATGCAGCGAGGCTACAGGGAGAGGGGAGTTGCGTGGGTTGGGTTGAGCCCAGCTCCCCGCCACCGCCCCCAATCCCAACCTCTTATTATTATTTTTGGTTTTCAAATTTAATTTTTTTTTGTTTTAATAAACAATTTAAATCTCATTTTTAAATAAAAACGCCTGAGACCATAAAAAAGGAAGCTATTAACAGAGACAGAGGTGGAAACCTCTGTAAGAACAAAATTAACAATTAATTTCCCAGCCACATCATTTTTTTATCAAACATACAAACAAAAAGATAAATTATAAAAGTCACTGGTAATGCCAATTTTACCAGCAAATAAAAATCTTCTGAGACAAAACAGGGGCAATAAAATTTCATCCAAATCAGCCCAGTTCACTCTAAAAATTAAATTAAATGGGAATAGAATTAATCTCTAACCTCCAATTGAATTTCTTTGCTTCCAACAAGCATGAACAAGAAAAATTAACTCAAAATCATCATTTTTAAACTGAAAATTACCAGGGAGAGGTATTTTATAAATGCTTGGCAAAATTTTGCCAGCATAACACTACTAAAACCCAACAATATTTCCAATTACAAACAGCAAAATAAACCAAGAATTTCTTGCACAAGCAAAAATGAAACAACATAAATTAAGTTATGAAACTACATGGAGAGAGTTTAAGTTTGAATTTTTTTGATAACAAATTGATAGAATCCTTCTTCCACAAACCCATGACAAGCAAACACTCAACACCCAAAATTCATAAATCAAGCTTTTAAACAAATAACAGAGATTTGGAATAAAGCAAGGATTTTTTTTTTTTTGTTGAAATAAACAAGGATTCAACCAACCTCTAAGATTTCCAAGAAGGAATGGTATGCTTCAGCAGGATTCCCAGCTAGTTCAAAACCCAAATCCACCCTTCAAGCAATTTTTCCAGAATTTCTTTTTCCTCCTCCAAAATCAGCATAACCCCCAAAATCTCCTCCAAGGTAAATTAGTAAGGCAATCTTTTAACCTAATTTTCTAGGTTGCAATATTTTCTATTTTAAAAAAAAAAACATTAAAATCCAACAATTGACTTTCTTTTTCCTTTCTTTTTCATATTCCTCAAAACAAATAAATGAGAATTTCCTTTTTTTTTGAAAATTACATTTTTCATATATAGCAATTAAATCAACTTTTCTACTAAATAGGAAAACAATGAGTTAGCTTTATTTGCATATATTAAAAGCAATTAACTCTATTTATTCTACTTCTTCCATTGGATCTAAACACGATTACTTTTCCAGAATAAACAACTAAAAGTTAAAATCTAATGAACTAATCAATTAAGCTTGATTCAAGACATAACGGCATAATAAGGAATAAATCACTCAAGCCAACAAATAATGACAACTTATACTTTAAATAAATAACCGAACCACTATGGCATGCAAATCGAGGAAAAGTAAAAAGACTCAAAATTTGAACAAAAGGGATGAACGACCGACTGACGGCACTCACAAAATAAAGACTGAGGTAAGGACTAGGGTCAAAAGCTATCTCCTCCACTCCCATCGGACATATAAGGCACGCTCAGACCTGTGAAGCCAGGTGGAGATGATACCCCGTACCTACCCGGTACTTGTACCTGCAATATCCTGCATCATCGAAGCACACATACATGCATATAAATATAGAATACATGGCATGCACACCGATGAAGGAGAATCGCGACGTTCCCTGTCTCATCGAAACGAGTGAAGGAAAATCGTCCCCTTGCATCCAATACAATAGCAAACACGCAACATATATATGACACATCGCCTAGATAAAGTAAGATGTCAGTACAAGCAATAATCCATAAATACTAGAAATCACCAATACTGAAATACTGAAAATAACTCATGCATCCAATATCCAGATAAACATGAAATAATATCAAATACGTCTGCAAAATGACAAGCAATAAAGTGTCAACTGAATAGTAAACTGCAACACAAAATCAGTCTAATAAGTCCGATCGAGAAGGGGTACTACAATTTCACTCAAAGAAACTTACATTCCAAAATGGAGACAACAAGTTGATATCATAAGACTATGAAACACATTTCAAAGAATAAGACTTAATAACTAAAACAAACTTTCAGATATTTGCACCTAATTGAGAACACTTTACACAATGATTTACAATACATTGCCTGCCTTGGTAGAGAATCGAGGTTGGAACCCTCCAAAATGAGGAGAAATTAGAATAATTAGACAAGAGAGAAAGACCTAGAAAAACCCTAGAGTGCATCACAAATTGACACATGTCTTCATCCTTGTTGTCTTCAATTTTGAATCTGCACTTTCTACTCCAAAATGGGTCTTCAACTTGCACTCAAAATCTGATTGTGATCTTTCAAAATCTAGAGAAAACAACTTGCAGTAGTTGTCACATTCAACCTTGCTCATCAACCAAAAATTGCCACATTTGTATCACTGCAACCTTGCTGGAAATTTGGGCAAAATCTGAAAATTGCAATATGGAGTCCTTTGTCAAATCATTCGTTGCACCTTGTTCAATGTTTCTATTTTTAGTCCCTGTCCACTACTATCAACCTAACTACAAAAGATTAGCTTTTTACTCAATCTGAAAATAGAAACTTTCCACTTAATTGTATTGATCTTTTGGCAAAAATTTCCTTCATACCCATAACAAGTAAAAACCCCTTTGACTGAAAAAATCCCCTTTGATTCTGTACATTTTCCTGTGAATAAAATAATAACCCCTCTGGTGATGTGTTTTCTGAAAATTACCTCCCTTTAAATAAAATAAATTTACCCCCTTGCACTCACAATGCTTTTACTCATTTTCATGTTCAACACATTTACCTCTAAGTAAAAGATAATCACCTTCCTTGGTATAACTTATTTTCTGGTGAACAATAATCATTTCTAAGTGAAAATTTTATCTCCTCATTTGATATTTTTACTTTCATGAGTAGCTTTTCAATATTGACAAGGAAAACACATTCTTACTTCATTATGCTATTCTTTACTACTAAAATATTTCCCTTGATTTAATACTCAACCCTGCATATAGAAACACTTAAATTTGAAGTTCCCTTTTCTTGTGTAAATTTTCTTAGGTGAAAGCAATTTTCATACATTTGTGCCCTATCATTTTTCTACATACTTCAATTGATAAAGAATACACTTCAATTATGTGACAAGAAATATGACCAACAACTATAAGTCACTTACCATATAGGATATTGTATCTCTTTTCACATGAGAGTATAATGTCTAGGCGAAAATAGTTATTCTACTCATGGATCCTACATCACTGCATGAATAATCTCAACCAAAAATCTTGAGTCCTCTTGGTATCTTTTGTGAAAAATATATCCCTACATTTCATCTGATGTCATACGGTTTCTTCATACCTTTCATTTATTCTACACACCGCAAATGCCACTTCTAAATTGCAAGGTATGCAACAATGCACCATAGTACAAGTCACCTCTATCATCTTCAGGTTTCTCTTGAATCACCATGGTTTTGTAAGAAAACCACACAGAGGTTTACTTAACCTCAGCTATCGCCTTTCACTCGATCAACAGGCACTAGGAAAATACCCTCAAACCATCACTAGTTGATTGGGCTCTTAATCATAGCATTTAATAATACACCACAAGCCAGACATAGGAGTTGGTATCTCGGCCCAACCATTTTTTCTTTTTTAAAACCTTACCCTACAAAATAGTGCAGAAGCACATTTTCCCCATGGTTATACCTACGAGGCTAAGTGGCCGCTAACTTGGCTCAATTGAAATGCATGCCACGAGTCGCTTTGCATGCAATATTTCTATTAAACTTAAATACGCGACTGACCTTAGAAAGCATATCTCTCATGTACAACGCTCCCCTTTGCGAACATTTTATCCACTAGATCACAGTTTTGTTACATTTCTTCAAAATCTACCTTTATCAGCACCACATTAAGTTTGGGTATACCTGGAAACCACGACACTCCAGGAAATGGTATCGCTGCATCTTTCCATTTTCCATACATACAAATTGGCATGAACAACCATACCGATCACACTCTCGATTTGTTGAGCATTCATCACTCCATGAATGTGTCTCTCGCCTTTTTCAAACACCATACACCTTCCATTCAGGTCACAACAGGGATTGCGCTACCATTCATGTCTTCCCACCATCGCGCTAAGTCTTGACGAAGATCTCCTTTTCCTTATACACAATGACTCAGGATTATCAGAGTTGCAGGCGTCGCCCACCAAAACCTTAATCCTTCTGCTTTCAATCAAACCTATTTTTGTTTGATGCACAAAAAACTTATTTCGCTCTAAGTTTGGGGGTTCTCTGGTTGCGCGAGATAAGCACATCATTATTTCTCCCGCCCAACATCTTATCCTGCACGATTTTCTTTGCACATTGTCATGGCCATGAGATAACATTTTCACTTTTAGCTCTCATCCCTCATGGGATATATATTTACCTCTCCATGCAGACCATGCCTTATCCCACATTGTTTTTCACCCTTCCTTTGCCACCCACGGGATAAGGGATTCACCTTCCCGCCCAACACTTTTCCTTGTCCCATGAGGTTCCTGATGGGGCTCATTTCATGCGTGGGATAGAGAAAATCTAGACACTCCTTCATTTCCCCTATCTTGCATTGTGCCAATAAATATATGTAGGGCCCGCCATGGATTTCACTTAAGTCTCCTTTCCTTTTATTAAATCATTGTGATGATTTAATTATTTCCTCTACATGACAACATTAAATATTGTGATTTTCCATTCTTATCACTGACATTTTTTTTGGAAATCACTAAATTAGATTTTTTCTTCACAATTGTATATAACTCCCCCTTTTGTATTTAAATATAATATTATTTTAATCAACATGATTAAAAAATAATATATATTTAATCATTTAAGCCCGAACAGTCACATTGTGCATCTGCCTTAGTTGGGCCCAAATGTGGGCCCGACTAAAAAAATTCTCATTTCTAAACAGCTAACTTGACCAAAATGCCTTGATACACTGACTGGATATATCCAATGAGCGAGGAATTGAGTTTGGCATCACCAAACTGACGTTTTGCACAACTTTGAACCTTGACTAAAAACACTTGAGGAGCCCTCAGAACTAGCTTAAAAAATTGACCAAATCACCTGACCAAGACTTGCAAGTAGGCACACTTATAGATTGAAATATTGAGAATCTGGGGCATTTGACAGATCGTCAATTTGACATCCCAGTCAAAGGATATTAACTATCAAAGATGCCTACTCAACTATTTCTGAATCTGAATCTATTTAAACAAATTGAGTAGCACTTAAACCCTGATTTGAAAAAAATATCAAATCATCACTTCATGAGCCACCACTTGGCAAACTGGCACATCGATATACCTTCAATATGTGTGCAAAGGGGTTTGACTTGATTAGGTCATATGTGGAAATTATTAATCCTCAAAGTTGTCTTCTCTGAAACCTCTGAACATGCTGATGTTGAAACCCTAAAAAGTGTTTGTTTGGAATGGGTCTCAAAAACTAGTCATATGATGAGTTGGGGAGATACAAACTGGGGATCTGATAGACAATTTTATATAGAATCACAGGGAACACTTGATTTAAATTTTAGGTCAACTCAGAATGAAATATTAATTTTCAAAGTGGCCTTTAGACTGTTATTTAACAATGTTCAGTTGTAGAACTGAACTTTTTGCAAGTGGAATCAAATTTGAAAACTTGTCAAGCAGTTTGATGGGACTTAGCCACTTGGCATGGGGCTTCAAAAAATATTAGGAAAAAATGAGAGACTCTCTGTTTGAATTGATGATCAACAGGCACAAAGATATAATGCCTCAAACAGGGCTACTTAGAAAAATGCAGAAAGGTGTAAAATGCAAACCTAACCTCAGGATCTCCAAAGGAGACTTTCAAACATAACTAAAGCAAAAATCAAAGCTTTCAAACATAGCAACTTAGGCTTGTCTTACAAGGCAAAACTGAGTACAATTTGAAAAAAAATTACATGGGGCCTAAAAAATCAAGCATGAATTTTTGAGTCCCAACAATGGCTCTTGCTCGGGGATGCATGCCCCTTGCTAGCATGGCAAGAATTTAAATCTCTAGAGTACCAGACCAAGTGCCTACTCCATTGGGCCATTCTACCACTATACACATTGTTTCCCCCCTCATTTTCGTGAGCATTTTGTTCTCACATCATCAAAATAAGGAGTGTTTATTTAGTCTGGGGTTGTGTAAGTCTTGGTTTTTGTCTTGTTGAAGTTTTTCTTGAACTCGAACCTGTCGATTGAACCTCTTCTAAGTTCAAAGTTCAAGTTCAAGCAGAGTATGTTGTATTGCGCCTTAGCTTTGTAAGAGTTAGAGGCCTTTGTAATAATTGTCTTTGAACTTGAACTATTGAACCTTTTCAAAGTTCAAAGTTCAAGATTCATGGTTCAAGGTTTCGAAAGTTGAGTCATGTTTGAGTCCTGTTCTTGTAATATGTGAGTCATGGCATTTTGGTGTCTTTGTCATTGGTTTGCCTTTTTCTGTTCTTTTGAACTTGAACTTTTGAACCACTTTTTGGAGAGCTCAAAGTTCAAAGTTCAAGGTTCGATAGATCGATGGCTTTGGAGATGAAGAAGCGCCACATCAACAGCAATCATATAAGGAATATTCCAGATTTAAAAGGTGAACCTTGAGGGAATGAGATGCGACAAGAAACCATACTTGAGAATAATCATTTAAAAAAAAGGTATGAAGGGAAAAGACTTGTAATTAATGAATTGTCAAAATTAAGTCTTTTCCAAGTAATTTGGCATGGATAAGTATGTAGTTACAAATCATAGCAAATCGTGTGACCGATTTTAAAGCCTTCCCTCAAGATTTGTTTTGTTTTTAAAAATAATTACTTTTCTTCTTCATTTATCCAATTTGGTAAGTAAAGGATTTGCGCAAGCGATATTTTCTGTTCTTGACCCTTTGAATTCAGAGCTCTGCTTGAAAGGTGAGTTAAAAATCGTCCTTCCATTCCTCTTATTTCATATTTGAAATCTTTATTTGGTAGTTCAATTGGTTCAGTCTGTCTCCCCTGTTGTGTTTTTTTTTATGTTTGGAAATCCAAAAGGAGACCAAAATTGCCTAAGATAGACCAAAGGTCATGGTTAGTTTGTTCCCCACCTAAGTTAGGGGATTCGTTTCTACCGTTAGTGGATTTAGATGAATTTCATGAAAAGGCATGAAATTCTTCTAGTTCTCCCTTAATGTAGAAGATTCTAGATAGTGGGTTAGTAGAAGTGGTGGCTTTCCCTCCAGCAGTGTCATGTCCTGAGATGGTTTTGGAGTGCATGAATAGATATGACCCTGTTCAGAGATGTATTAAAGGTGTGGATGGTGTGGTTCTACTCAAGATTAGTTGGGAGGTCATTGCCGCTATAATGAAAATTCTTGAGAAAGAGCAGTACCAGGATTGGACAGTGTGCAAGTCTTTGGAGCTCTTCTCTGAGAAGAAATCATTTAATAGAAGTGTCATTTCTAGAAACTGGTTGTTAAAATTTTAGAGGGGAGGTTCTTGACTATCGAGTCCATTAACCCGGGAACACTTAATCAGAGAGGTAAAGGATATAGTCATCATGTTACACAGAGTAAGGGGGAACCAAATTTCTTTCTATTGGGAAGATTGGGTGTACTTCTTCATTTAGGTCATCCTTGGTGATAACAGATATATTGGTTGGGAAGAATTGATCGCAAACAAGCTACATGACAGTTTGAGTTGCTTTGGTAATAAGAACTTCTATATGTCCTCATATCTCCTGTATTTCTTGGAATGTGTTAGGTCATGGTCTGGTTTGCATCATGAAATGTGGATTGATGATATGAAATATATGAATATCACCCACATCTACAACAACATAGGTCTTGTTAAAATTATCACAAGTTGCATGATATATTTCTTGGTGAGATGGTGTTTGAACTAAGGGGGAATATCATAAAAGATTATTAGATGAAGCCATGCAGTTGATAAGAACTTATGGCAGCTACTTCATATAATTTCCTAGATTCACTTACCTAAGGGTAGGATTTTTTGAAGGAGAACCTTATAAGATGCCTAGGTATGCATTCAACAAGTAGATTATGATGGAAATATGCAGGCAGCTAGCCTACATTGATATGAAGTATAGGGCTAAACATCAGTCAGGTGTCTCATTTCCTATTGAGTTGAGATATTTCATCTGTAATAATCTTTCTGATGCTGTAAATTTAGAATTAGAGTTTAAGAAGTTGAATTTCCAATTGTATGGACCTCGAGTTAATTTTGATTGTTGGAAAATGCACACTCCAATGAGAAATTGTAGGTGATTGAAGGTTTTGTCATTGATGGCAACCTTGCAATCATATGATACCGATAAGACAATTATACCGACACCGGAAACGACAAACTCTACACCGGCACACAGAACACCGACAATAAAAGAAAGGATACTGACACCTAGGCTGACAGGAATTTTGTTGATAATATATTTTGTAATTAATTGTAAAATCATTGTAAGCCGACATGGCGAGTTGTAATATGACTCATATATGTATGAGATCATTGTAGAACATTTTATAATAAGGTGATAGGCAAAATAATGCAGACCTAATATGTGAATTTTAGGTTAAGGGTTTATGTATGCAGCAGAGCTAAAACCGGTACTGGATCTGGCATAGTAGATGCTATTTTGAAGCAGTACAAGACATTGGATTATTATAATCCATTTTTGTAAGTCAATGTGACTTCCTTTAGTATTTGAGTAGTGAGTTCTAGGCACTTGGCCTTCCTGCATGTGCAGGCCCCTATTGTAGCAGCATTATTCCCTTATTGGCCAGTAAGTGAATATTGTGGGTCACAAATCCCACCGAGGTTTTTCCCACACTGGGTTTCCTCGTTAAACTACTGTGTTGTGGTGTGCTCTTCATGTGGTTATTGTTTTTCTTGTTTACTACATTACTTTTGATTTATCGGTACACTGTATTGACATGCTTTACATGTTTTAATTCAAGTAAATTAATAAACCTGTTAGATACTGATTCACCCCCCCCTCTTGGTATCTTTGGGAATCCTAACATTGATGCCAAGGGATTTGTTGCTGCACATCAAACATTGAGAAAGGATTTCGCTCATGTGCCAAATATGGGGGACTTTTGGGCTGACAGTTGTGATGAATTTGAAGTCGAGAAAAGGGCACATCAAAGGTTAACCTTACAATAGGTTAGGGTTTATGATCTAAAAATGAATGTTGCTAATGTTGAAGATTATGATAGTGAATTGATTGATCCTAAATTTTTTAGATAGTAGAAAGAAAGGAGTGATTCCAAAAGTGGACTGGGATAAAGAAGAGGAGGATTAGATTCAAGAAAGAACATTTCCAGCCATTAGAAGGACTCAAAAATAGTTAAGAGGATGAAGAATGGGGAGAATTTCAATAAAAAGCTCAACTTCACCCACTGAGGTTCTAGTAGCTAACTCTCTTGTCACACCTTATGTTGTAGGTTCCTCCAAAACACAAAATAAGATTGAATAGGTAGTAAGGCTAGTAATGGTCAAGAAGGAATAAAATCCTACCAGGATCACTCAGTCTAAAACTAGAAACAAAGTAAAGCAAGCATCTATGGATTCACTAGTAGTTGATTTGGATGCCCCTCCTGCCATGGACAACACTCCAGCCCATCCAGACTCAGAGGTGTAGAACATTGATAATGTAAGTGATAATTAGCAGGTGGGTGATGTGATAAATACTACTACTACATTGGTGGTAAAGAAGGGAAAGGAAGATGAATCTGATCCTGATAAAGTTTGTGTGTGCACTGGACCTCTATGTTTAGAGAACACTCTGAGTATTAAGAAAAGGAACATAGTCCCTGCTTTAGTTCCATTGGAAGATATGGTAAGTAAATGCCTAGGAAAGACTCCCAAGGCCAAGAAACTAAAGACAATCTCCAAAATTGATTTTGATGATAGCATGGGTAATTGGACAACAAAAATTGCTCACCCAAATATTGATGAAGTCGTAGCCAACCCTACTTCAAAGGATTTTATAGTTGAAAAACTAAATCTTGGTGTCAGAACCCAAGTAGCTGATGCCTACCATCTTGAAACATCGACCAAGAAAATACTCAGTAGAACATGGAAGGATGAGAGGGATAAGCATGAGATGAAGGAAATTATAAGGAGAATGGTAGAGTATATCAAAGCAATTAATAATCCAAACCCTCAACGTCTGTCGTAGCTTCCAACATCCTTTGACCCTAAATTACCTTCTAATAAAAAGACTCTAAAACAAATACACAAATGCAAGCTCATTACAGAAACTATTATGGAGTGGTTAGAAGGAATTCGGAAATCAGGTGCAGAGTATTTTATCAATTTGAGTAGAGTTTATGATTGGGCGTTAATGGTGATGAATGAGTTGGAAGCTGAAATCATGAATTGGAAAAAAGAAGAAGCTAAATGGGCAGCAAAAGCAACACAAATGCGAGAAGTGCAAATCTATTGGGTAATGAAGTTTCTCATTGAGAAACCTATAGCTAGCTTAGATGATAGCATTCTATATGTTTGCCAGAGGAACATTGAATGAAGAAATTCCTTAATAAAGCAAGTTTATGAAAAATCTGTAAAACTAGTGCATCAACTGACAGAATTAGTTGCATCCATGTGAAATCAACTTGTGTGCATCAAAATCAAGTGTCTAGAAGATGATGGTAAGACTCTTGAAGTTGCGGAGGTTGTAATCATTTGAAGGCAAAATTAATTATATCAAAGAGGCAAAGGACCTAGTTTTGGACGATCTATCCACCATTGCAAAGATTGAATCTCTTCTATTTTTATGCATTGGACACCTGGATAGTCATTCTGACAAAGTTGCACAAGTTCGTAGGGAAAAAGAGGTCTAGAAGTAGAGGATGATACATGTGGGACTCCCTCATGGTGCCTTAATTTGGGATTTCTTTGTTGCTTATGCTAGATGGAAGAATGCAACAACTGTCAAAAATGTTGAGCCCAATCAAAATGATCCATAACTTTTTTTTTTTTATTATTAGTTTTTACAGATTTAGTTTTAGGTTTTAAGTAAACTTCTCTTAAACTTCGGGGTGGAAATCTTGAATTTTTTCGTGTTTCCCTCTTTAAACTGTTAGCCAGGTTGTGGCTATAAAAACTATTTTTGGATACTCTAGAAAGGTCCGAGAAATTTTGTTAGTGTGTTGAAGTAAACTCTTGATACTTTATCTATTTTTGAAGATATGAGGAAAGATATTCATCTGTGAATTGAATATATGAAATTGATTTTGATAGTTTGAATTTGTGTGTTTGAATATGAGCAATTTATTTCTGTGTGATTAAATTCTTGTTCAAATTGATCTCATTCCTCATATTGAAAATAGTTAAAAAGTTAGAAGTCAAAAACTTCTTCTTTCATTTATGTGCATCAAGTTGGATTAGTTAAGATAGTCAGTGAGCTATTTTCTTAAATTGATATATGAGTACTTGTTGGCAAATGCACACTCCAATGAGATATTGTAGGTGATTGAAGGAATTGTCATTGATGGAAACCTTGCAATCATTTGATATTGGCAAGCAGACAGAAGCATCGACACCGATAGAATCTACACCAACATACAGAACACCGACACCGAAAAGGAAGATTATCGGCACCCTGGCTGACAACAATTTTGTATTAATATATTTTGTAATTAATTGTAAAATCTTTTGTAAGCCGACATGGTGGATTGTAATATGACTCATATTTGTATGAGATCATTGTAGATCATTATATAGATGTTAGGGTATGATGGAAAAAAATAAGGTAGTAGACCTATTATACAAATTATTGGATAAGGGTTTGTGTATGTAGCAGAGCTTAAACCGGTACTAAATCTGGCATAGCAGATGCTAATCTGAAGTAGTACAAGACATTGGATTAGTATAATCCATTTTTGTAAGTCGGTGTGACTTCTTTTGTAATAGAGCAATGAGCTCTAGGCACTTGGCATTCCTGCATGTCCAGGCCCCTATTGTAGTACTAATATTCTCTTATTGGCCAGTAAGTGAATATTGTGGGTCACAAATCCCACTGAGGTTTCCTCATTAAAACATTGTGTTATGGTGTTTTTTTCATGTTGTGGTTGTTATTCTTATTTGCTGCATTATTTCTGGTTTACCGGTACATAATTTTAATATGCTTTTCATGTTATAAGTTAAGAAAATATTATTACCGATCAGATACTGATTCACCCCCCCCTCTCAATATCTTTGGGAATCTTAACAATTGGTATCAGAGCATGGTCCTCTATTTTCAGAAGCCTAACAGCTTGAGGAAGGTCTTGTCACCGATAGAGATGGAAAACTTGAGAAAGCAATTAGAAACAACTCTTTCAGACTATGATGTAGAAAAGGTGAAGAATATCAAACTTGAGAATGATCTGAAGGCTGCTCAGGATATCATTCAAGCACTTCAAGAAAATTACACTATAGCAAGGAATAAAAGAAGAGAACTTTGTGAGAAGATGTAGAAAGAGGAAGATGAAAAGGAAACTCTTAATGATTTTGTAAACAAGATAAGACAAGAAATCAGTACAACAAAGAATGAGATGCAAGATATGACTATGAGATTTTGTAAAGAAATTGAAGACATAAAGAAGAATGAAGAAGACTTGGTTAGAAGACTAAATGATACTGGAATGAAAACACAAGACTTAGTCATGAAAATGATATGTTGAAGATAGATTTAATGCACACACAAAATGACAGAACTGAACTCATAAGATAGAAAGGAATCTTGGAGAATGAATTGACTACTGCAAATCAACACAAGGAGAAATTCAAGAAAAGTTTAGAAGAACTTGTTGACATGCTGAAAAATCAGAAACCTATTGGTGATACAAATGGCCCTGGCTTTGAAACTGGTGAAAGCTCTGGTACTGCAAACAATCATGATCATAGCAAACCGGTAAGACAACCTAATGATTACAAATTCAATGGGAAATGCTTTAACTATAACAAGTATGGTTATAGAGAAAATTAGTGTAGATCTAGAAATTATCAGAACACTATTACACCCATCGGTCAATGTTCTAAATGCAACAAAGTTGGTCATAACTCATAAAATTGCAGAATGAATGTAAGATGTTATGTATGTGGAAGATTTGGACACTTATCTAATCAATGCAAAACACATACCGGCATAGGATATGGGAAAGCTATTCAGAAAAACAATGTGACTTGTTATGCCTGTAACAAAATTGGACATATTACAAAATTTTGTAGAAGCAAGTCCCCACTGACAAATAACAAAGGTCCTAGTTTGAAAGGTAAAGAAAAGGTTGAAGAGGTAAATCAAGAATTATCAAAACAATGGATTAGAAAGTCAGATAAGAATGTTGATGGGAATACCCCTCCACTGGTAGAACAGAGTATCACTCCACTGGCAGGATACTCTTCATCTAAATGAAGGAAAATCCTTTGGGGGTTTAGCAACAAAATGAAAAACATGCTATTATTCCCTCGGCTGATGGTGAGAAGTTGAAATTAATTCTATATCGGCAGATGAGTTAAGCTGTGACTTAATCGATGAGCATTAAATGTGGTAGTTGGAGAAAATAACATTATAAAGCAAGTGGTTTTGCTCCTTTTTCATTCACCAAGCATTCAAACCTTCGAGAGCACGAAAATTCCCGACCGAAGGCATCCTTAGCAAAAAAGTGAAGCAGTTCATTAAATCATTCATCCTAAAGGCAGATTGAGGTATTTATAATCATGGCATCCTCATCCACTCCTGAATTTATTGCAAACCCTACTGTTGTCGAAGTAATTAAGTGCCCTAGACCCATTTTCAAACTAGTTCTTGAAATAGCGAAGAAAGATGATAGCATAGGTGCATTTTCTCAAATTCCTAAGGGAGTAGTATATACTGAAGACCCTAGGATGTATATACATTGTCATATAGAAGAATTGGGTGATGATGAGATCAAAAACATGTATAGCACTATGATTTGTGATGAATCTGGAAATATCAAGCCGGAACATAAGATAGTGGAAACCCTAGGTTTTACTGAAATCCTTAGTGTCCCAGATTTTCCCAAGGATATTATAAGGATTATGCTAAGAAGAGTTCATGGTGAATTCTTCTGGTTGGATACAATTCATAAAATCACAAAGGAAGCCATTAAGGCAGTAACAGGGTTACCTTCCATCGGTAGTAGACCTAACAGAACAAGGAAGGTCTCAAATGACATAGTGATAAACCTAACCGGTGTAACATTCGACAAAAGGTCTCTAAGGGTAAATGGTGTAAAGGACATAAATGTGAGATTTATCAGTATGATCTTAGGCTACAAAGCTACACATCCAAATAGGTTGAACTCAGTTTCTAGCCTATGTATTAAAAGTGCTTATGACATGGTTAATGATAATGCAAGAATAGATGTATGTGAATGGATCAAAGATGAATTGATAGACAGTCTGGGGAAGATTAAAGGAGATAAGAAAGGAACATTCAGATTTGGAAATTTTCTTTTTTGTCTAATGTTGTATATAACTAAACAAGTACCCAGTATTGCTACAAGAGATTTTGGCTTTGACATACCGGTAGGAAAGCACCTATTGGATCTACTAAACAACATAGGAGAAAACCGGGAGAAAAACTTAAATGAATACTTTCAAGCATTAAAGGCTCGAATGAAAACTAGAGTAAGACTGTCACAAGCTATTATGGACAAGTATCATAAAGAAATTTGTTTTGTAATAAAAAAGGATGACATCTGGATGGAGGCAGTTGTCCCTAGAACTATCTGGGTAACTGAAATGGGATATGAAACAGATGACTATATTATTGAAACTTATGCAAAAGCTCTCCTTGAAGCACCAAAGGAACCCATTGAGAAAGTTTTGGAAATGCTGAAACAATTGAGAGTGGAATTCAGTCTAGAAAAAGGGTTAATAAGGTCGAAGAAGTAGTAAGAAAGGGAACCCGATAGGCCAAAGCAATTAAGGAAGATGTTTTGAAGCAAACTGGTATAAAGGAAAGTGAGTTGGAAGGACTTCAATCGAAAGCTCATCTTTCACCGGTTGGAACCTCCTCTGAGAGTGATATGCCAGCGATATTTAAAAGGGTAGAAAGGAAAAGAAAACCCTCACTGGTACCCTCACTTACACCCAGGAAAATAAGGCAAAAAAAACAGGCAGTGAGGCCTCCAGTGAAAAAGAAGTGGACACCTAAGAAGAAAAGAAATGTAAAACAAGATATTGCTCCATTGGATAAACTTCTAAGTGAAATAACTGAAGATGGAAAATTGAAGAACATCAACAAAATATACAACACACTATCTGCAGATGACAAGGAAAGCATAGAGAACAGTGTAATCTTATAATTGGATATATATAAGAAATTTTTGATGGAAGTTGTTGATGAAATTCCAAATGATCTGTATAGGAGATTAGAAGCTAGAAGATTAGCCATCGTTGAGCTGGACAAGAAAAACAAGATTGAGAAATTACTTACAGTACATCGAGTCAACTCACCTGATGAAATAGATAAACTAATTAGTGAAGCAAACCGGACAATATTCTCCACTTTTCACCATCACGTAGCACTAATGAAAGGTAGAGTAAATGAACTCTCTGAGGAAATAGCAGATGCATGGGATATATTCTTTGTGGAAAAAGTTTACAGGAAGAATTACATAGACCAAAGACTATTAAAGTATATCAAAAGGACATGGATAAGGGGAAAGGTAAGGTAGGTGGACCTCCAAGCCTGAAAATAACTAATAACTTAACCCCACCTCATTCAGATACTCCACCGATAGATACTACAGACAGTCAACCAGCTACTAAGAGTATGGAGACTCCATTAGAGGATACAAATCGTAAGTCTGAAGTCTTGTACACTATGAATATAGATACTCAAGAAGTAAATGTTGTGGTTGACAGAGAAACCACTGAGGACAAGAAGACAGATGTGACTACTGAGTCACCGGCTGCAGATGTTGAGGTTGAGGTAAATGAAACTATAAATATAAACATAGAAAAACCTACTCAGATAGAGCAACCGGCAGAGGATACCACTAGTAAACCATTAGAGAAACTGGTAGATACAACTGATAAATAGTCAGGAGAACCAGAAATGGACAGTGCAAAGGTACAAACAGAGAAACTGGAAGTGCATACAGAGACACAGATTGAGAAACCGGTTGTTGAGAGCACAGAGAAACCTTCTGAGATATAGATGGAAAAACCAGAACAAGTACAGGTTGAGACACAAGTTCAGACATAGACAGTGCCACTGGCCAAAACTAAAAAGCCCAAACCTTTGTTTATAGAAATATAAACACAGAATGACCTACCAGAGGTCGAACCAAGCAAGGTGATTACTACAACCGGTAGTATGGCTATTGTGAAGACAGTTGAACAAAAATATGGTACTTCTATGGCAGAATTCCGACCTACAAACATAACAGAGGTCTTATTGGATTCAATAAAGAAGATCATAGAGTACAATGCACAAGCCTATAAAGCTATTGATGACACAATTCCCATTCTTAGATTGATAGCACCAAAGTGTATTGTAGATAATAAAGATTCTTTAGGTCAACTAGACACATTGTCTAAGTTCATCACTAACAACATTTTGATAGTTGATCAAATAAATGAGGACACATTCAAGGAAAGAATGATTAAAGAAAAAGAGAAATTCTTTGAGGAAATTGTGAAGAAGAATAAGGAGAAAATGGAAACATTATTACCAGAACTCGGAGAGATAATTCTTGACTTCAAGAAACTGTATAGAGATTCTTGTAAAACAAATATTTTAACAGAAGATCTAGACAAGGAAATCAGCAAAGCACAAGATAAGATTAACAATATTGCTAACAATCTGATAGGTAAATCGGATTCATTTTTGGAGATAGAGAAGAATATTGCAGAGAAAGAAGAGAAAATCAAGCAGTTAGAGAAGGACAAAGAAAGAATAAAGGATAAAATAAAGGACTTGAAATGTAGACTTAGTCCCAAACTAGACTACCTCATTTCTTTGAGAAAAGAAATTTCTAAGGCTCTTGTTCCCAGACTTAAGACACCGGAAGAGAAAATGCACATACTCACTGGTACAGTGCAGAGAACTCAAGAAGCACTAAAAGACAGCAAATCATTCAGAAATGGTTTAATTTTGGTTTTGACAAATATTTTTCAGATTGTAACCCACTGGTTACAAGAATCCAGGCAGGACTCCACTGACAGCGAATGACAACCTTTGTCATTGATGTCAAAGGGGGAGTAGTAGAGATGAGAAAAATCAAAAAATAAAAATCATTTTCTCAAGGAGAGCACACATCTGGTATAGGTTTTGGCAAGATTTTTTGGACCTCAATTTTTAGATACATTCTTGAATTTTTCTCATGAGTGTTGCCATCAATGCCAAAGGGGGAGATTGTTGGCAAATGCACACTCCAATGAGATATTGTAGGTGATTGAAGGTATTGTCATTGATGGCAACCTTAAAATCATGTGATACCGGTAGGCAGACACAAGCACCGACACCGATAGACTCTACACTAACATATAGAACACCGACACCGAAAAGGAAGATTACTAGCACCCTGGCTGACAATAATTTTCTACTAATGTATTTTGTAATTAATTGTAAAATCTTTTGTAAGCCAATATGGTGGATTTTAATATGACTCATATATGTATGATATCATTGTAGATCATTATATAGATGTTAGGGTATGATGCAAATGATAGAAGGTAGCAGACCTATTATACGAATTATTAGATAACGGTTTATGTATGTAGTAAGGCTTAAACCGGTAGTGAATCTAGCATAGCAGATGCTAATCTGAAGCAGTACAAGACTTCTCTTGTAATGGAGCAGTGAGCTCTAGGTACTTGACCTTCTGGCATGTGCAGGCCCCTCTTGTAGCAGTAATATTCTCTTATTGTCTAGTAAGTGAATATTGTGGGTCACAAATCCCACCGAGGTTTTTCCCACACCGGGTTTCCTTGTTAAAACATTGTGTTATGGTGTGTTTTTCATGTTGTGATTGTTATTCTTATTTGCTGCATTATTTCTAGTTTATCGGTATGCAGCTTTAATATGCTTTTCATGTTATAACTTAAGAAAATATTATTACCGGTCAGATATTGATTCACCCCCGCCTCTCAGTATCTTTGGGAATCATACCAGTACTTTCCATCTTCATAACATGTTTATGTATGGAGATGAATGCCTTTAATGCTTTTGGGTTAAAAGTGTATATGAACTCATAGATTAAATTAAGTCATTGAAGATATTTGAAGAGATTTGTACCTTAATTCAGAGGAGAATAAATTATTTTTGTTTATCCAACTGTGTAGTTGCAAATATGTCTTTAAAGGATAATAGAGGTTTAAGTGAAGAATAGAGATTTTGAAAACGACAAATCTGTTAACCAATAGATTTTTGGCGACTCTATTGGGGAGTCAGATAATAAGATTGGATGTGTAATCATAAGATAAATGGGGCTATCTTATGAACGACTTAATCTCGTTCTTGTTTGAAGTGTCTAGTGCATTATAAACAGCCTGGAATCAAGAAGATATACTAGGTCCCAGAGTCATGAAGGGGTGATTGATTCTATTTTTCAGGAACTCCAAGTCTTAAACTTTTCAAATTCCTTTACACCTAGAAGAAGAGCCAAGAGTAGACCTCCTACTACTTCTTTTGTATCTCTTTTATCTTCTGTATGTCAAGACCTAACATTAGATGGTGTTGATTTCCCTAGTGTAATCAACCCTACACCTTTAAATATCATTTTTCCCATGGTTGTAAACAATCCCTAGGGCCCTGTCGTAGTACCACTCGCTCTAGGTGCAAATCTTAATCCTGTACCCAAAGGAGCTAGGGATCATTTGCCTAAATTTAGTGGTGATAGAAAAGTCTCCATAGATGAGCATTTGAATGCATTTAATGTTGCTTGTGGTGTTTTGGTTGTTCAGCATGAAGATGTGGCTTTGAGATTGTTGGTATAAACATTGATTGAGGTAGCAACATATTGGTTTTATCATTTACCAAATGGTGCAATTACTAATTGGCAAGATCTTAAAACTAGGTTTCAGGCTGGGTTCAAATTAGTTGAAGATGAACATTCTCTTCTAGCCCAATTAGCCCAGTTAAAAAAAGAAATCCATGAGAGATTTTGTGGCTAAGTTCCTTTGTCGTCTCCTCCCTTTGGTCTTGGAGTGAAATCAGATTTCTGGTGAGTCACCTTGGAATACTTCCAAGCAGATCAAAGATGGGGGTACTGACGGTGAGTTCACCACGTACCATGCCTTCTGAGATGACTCTCTCTTGAGCTTGTCACTGCATGTACTGTGTGACCGACACTCCCCACAACTCCACCAAGTTTGCCATCAACTGATCCTCTCGATCTTCTTCTATGGTAATCTCTTCATGTGTGTCGTTGTCCATGACAATTAATTGCTAGTTAAATGGTCAACCCATTAATTGCTTTTGCCTACCGCCATAGTTATCTCCAGGTTCATTTAGGCAACGGTGCCAAAATATTTAATCCTAAATGTATGGTTGGTGAAGAAACAAATAACACAGTATTTCCCACATGTACCAAATATTCATGTAATAGAACAATCACACATCACTGCATAAAGGACAATGATACTAATTAGACCAGAAGAATCATATCTTTATTCTAGTGTCCAGAAAATGTCCATACATCCTTCCCCCTGCCGAGGTTCCAATCAAACAATATAAAGACCCGATAGCTGGTCAAGTTGCCAACCGTCACCAACTCCCAACTACTCAGGAACCTCTCGGAGACAACATAAACATAAAAATAACATAACACACTTACCAATATTATTCTTACTAACATACGTTATCTACCCCTAACATTAGCCCCCCCAAAAATGTAGTCATCTTCCAGATGACTCAGACAAGAAAAACTAAATTATATAAAACATAGCTAAGACCAAGAAGAGGGAGGTGGCATCCTTGTAGTGGCCACGGGAGGAGGTTTCTATCCGACATGAAATTTTAGGTTCTTTTCTACCATCAGTTGTCGTTCTCGTTCTTTCTTTACCATGTGAGTAGCTTCTAGTAGCTTTTTATCTTTTTGTTTTAGCTGTAAGGTAAACTCTACCATTTGGGTTGCTAATGCATGCACATCCTTCTCTTGTATGCTGCAATGGGCCTCATAGGTGGTCATCTTCATTTCCATCTCCTTCCTCAAGTTCCTCTCCACTGTAGCTAACTGTGCCTACTTCTCACCTTCCTTCTCCAGTGTTGTTATGTACATCTGCTAAGCCTCTTGCTCCACTTGGTGCTGCTACATCTGTAAGTACACCTCTCAAAAGGCCTTCTCCATGTTGTGGAAGGTGGTGCCTAGGGTACCTGTGCCTCCTACCAGGTGCCTGTGGGTCTAGTTCCGAATCATCTCAAGCGTAATATAGTCCGGCCACCCTTGCTGCTCAAAGTGGTGTGTGAACTCATTCGTACACCCCATAGTCATGAAGTGACACAGCTGTGTAGCATCAGCTGAATTGCCAGCCTCCATATGTCTAGTAAGCTGAGCCATGTTGCGTGCAACATCGGAGAGCCCCTGTAGCTCCCCTAGGAATAATTTGAGTGATCCTGCTGGATCACTCGGATTGGGTGGTGTAATGTGGAGTCCTGCAAGTTCTCCCTCCGGTCCACTTCTCTGCTTGATCTCTCTCTATCCAAGTCTGGGATAGTAATATCTCTAGCTGGATTCATGCATGCCCCAATGGCCATGTTATGCGGTGAAGGGGAGGGAGGAAGGTGCAGGGCAATTGCAAACTACCCTAGCCATCCATCCAGCAAGGCATCTATATCTTCATTTATGAGAGTGTCCAATGCTTTTGCTGCCTCCAAGTCACCCTTAGTCCCCTGTATATTCCATGTCTCCTTCCCTGCTGGGGTCGTACTAGTACTTGTTGGGGTCATACCAATATCTACTGGAACCGTACCAGTATCTGATGCACCTATACCGGTTTCTTCTAGTATTGTACCAGTTCTTGTTGGTACCATACTGGTTCCTATCGTACCCACCTCTATCGTACCAATTACTATCATACCCTCTGTAGGTTCTGTCATAAGTATGACCAAGCTAATCTTTGGTAGGGATACCCATCGTTGTACTGGTAGTTCCTCTTCGCTGATTTTTTGGAACATTACCCCTACTGGTCGTACATCTCCCATGGGGCTGGCTACTACAAGCGCTTCTTGAGGTACCAAGTGTGTCAAGGATAGTTTCGAGGGTGCAAATTTTACCCTCATACTTTTCCATCGGGCTCGTAACCCTCCCTATTGTTCCTCCTCTTCCTCCTCTTCCTGCTACCATGACTCAGTTTCCTCTTCCTCCTCCACACCTATGTGTCCTGTCAGATGGAACCCCTCATCACCACTTTCCTACTCTTCAGTCTCTTCCACCTCCTCTGCCGAATCTTTTGCGCTGCTAACATCTTCAATCTCCATGGATGTTTCCAGTTTCCTCCTCTTTCTATTTGGCTGCACGGTGTCGCCTAGGGTATCTAGATGGATATAGTAGTACATGGTAGGTTTATTCAGTTCTACCTTTCCACTTGGTTCAAATGTTCCCCATACTTTTGGTGGTACCTGTAGGCGTATGACATCTAGGAACAAGTTGATAGCATGATGACACATGTAGAACGTCTTGTGTTCTAGTCTCAAGAAATCATGGATTCATTCTGCCAGGAGCTGCCCCCAATTATACACCTTCCCATATCTGATCCCATTCATTAATCCTATCATCCGCATAGCTATGTTGGATGCCTGGCTGGCTCCCATAAGGTAGCTTTTAACTAGGTCCATTAACATCCTCCATTCTCCTGGTGCAACAAACACACACTTCATTCCTCTATTATTGGCCTAGGCACTTTTCCACTGCTCCTCCATGAGATCGTCTCTGCACACCAGATCCATCAACCATTTCTTCTTTTCCTTGGTGAGTTTTTTGGTTGGTTTGGCCGCAGATGCCCCTTTCTCGAGTATACCAAATACTCACCTGAAATCCTCTAGTTTGAATGAAACTCACACTGTGCACCCTTGGAACTGAATAACTGAAGTTCGCTCCTATGGATTATAGTCCAATACCATGGTTTGCAAAATTGACTCAAACTCCTTAATGCAAAATGTGGGCATTTGGATGGCGTGGTCAACCTTTGCCCGCCTAAGAGATTCCTTCATCACATGTTCTAGAGGGGTTTCTTCCCACCAGGTATGACATTTGTTGTCGATCACACTCTCAAATACTACATTCACTGTCATGAGTCCCTCTGAGTCCTTTGGTGCCTTTGGTTTACTCCTGGTTTTCTTGCTGTTGGTGGGCTCTGTGGCAGTCATAGTTGTACTACAACTTCCTTTTTCTATTCTTCTTCTTTTGCCCCATCCTTGGTTGTTATTATAACTATCAAAAATATTATCTCTCCAGTTTGTACGGCCCATTGTACCACTCATAGTTCCCTTGCCGTACAACTTCCTTCGCATGTTCTGCTAGATGACCCCCTTGCTTCTTATATCTACTTGTTGCCTACTTGAACAGACTATTGCATACTGATTTTTGTACTGTACCATATGGTACTTATTTTCCTTCTTCTTTCTCCTTAGCTGGCTATATGATATGTGTAGGGCTCCGTACGGAATAGGGTGCTAAGGAAGCCTGCCGTACGGAGCACTCTGTCGATCTTGGTACCTACCGTATGGACAAGGTGTTGTCGTCATATGTCATGCACTTCTCTACCTTCTTTCCTTATAATTTATGTCATATGGTCTCTTCCACTAATGAATTCTCCTTACTGTGTCCGTATGTGTAGACCATACACCAAACAACAAAATCCTGTCTCCACTCCTCGAGCGTCGTATGCCATACGTGGTAGGCTACCTTCCCTCCTTCTCTAGCGCATCCATACATGAAGACCACATGTCGTATGATGAAACCTGCTAGTGCCCTTGCATCCTTGTCTGTGCAATCCATACACCATACATGTTAGGTTGCCTTTCGTCCTTCTCTGGTGCATTCGTACACGAAGCCCATACATCGTACGGTGAAACCTTCTGGTGCCCCTGCTTCCCTATCCATGCAATCTGTACATCATACAGACTTATCAATTATTCCCTATTTGCCTTTGCATCCATATAGTTGGTCTGTATGGTGTATTAGTGGTTGTCCCTTCCTCTTCTTCACCGAATAGTTGCTTGCTTCTGTCTTCTTAATTTCGCCTAGCTGCTAGGTTCACCTTACTGTCTTCCCTACATTGTGCCTAATGGGACCTCGTGGAGGCTTTTATAATTGTATACACCTAAAAAATGGTCTCAAGATAATTAATTAAATAAGCAATTATTTAATTAATACCCCTTCCCAATTTAATTAAATTCACTAAGCAATTTGATTAAATTCCCCTTTTCATCTACTTATTAATAAATCTAAGGATTTATTTAATAGGTTCATTCCAATAATCCCCTTTAATTAATTAATTCAAATTAACTAATTCCTCCCATCAAAATTATTTCTTCTATAATCCTTTAATTAATTAAAACAAATCAAATTCATGAGTTGTTGAGATTAATTATCCCTTTTCCCATTATTTGAATTTTTAAATTCAAATTCTCCTAACTTCTACCACTCCTAAACTTAACCCATTCTACCTACCCACATGTCCCCTTTCATCCAACATCTTCTAGAAGCTTTGTGACACTTGTCATTAAGTGTTCCCTTTTATCTAACCTCTTCTAGAAGCCTCTTGACACATGTCACCATAGAGATGATAGATGTTCCCTTTAATCCAACCCCTTTGCCAAACTCCTCCAATTTAACCATTGATATCTTCAGATCAATCTTGACCATTGATTCCTGTCACATCACCCCTAGCCTTAGAAATCCTATAAATAGACCTCAATTTGGAGCAATATGGATCCCATCTCATTCTCATCTCATGCATTATTATTATAGGCATCTAGCTTCTAGTTTATCATTCTTAGCAATGTTATCATGCTCAATTTTAGCTTAATTGCATCTTAATCTTAGTTCATTTTCTAGATCAATCATGAAATCATATAGCTTAATCATGCTATTCTTGCTAGATCATGCATTTTCATCATTCAAATCCTCCATCTAAGTGTAGTCAAGTCACTGGAATATGCATAATCAGATCTGAGACCATTTTTTATACTCACATTTACTAGGAGGCAATAAGTTGATTAGCTATGGTTTTACATTTCCTTGATTAAATCTTCTAACCATGCTTGTAATGATTTATTGAGTACATTATGGTTGTAGGTACAGGTATACTTCACAGAGCATGACATTTTTGGCACCCACTGTGGGGCCGGAATCATCTCTTTTGGCCTCTTAATCTTCAACAAACTTCATCTTTGTCCGAATCTGGTTCAAAAATTTGTACAAGTTGCCTTTTCAGCTCGTACGAACTTCCTTTCAGCCTAGGATGACACCTCATCCTGACTTTTACTAGGTATAAATATGTGACGTATGAGGTTTTATGTTGCAAATTCTTTATTCGTACTAGGTTTAAAGTTGTGTCGTACGAGTCTATTTCTTGCAAATTCTTTACTCGTACTAAGCATAATTCTATGTCGTACGATCTGGTTTTTGGCTTGTGTGAGAGGTCTAAATATTTGGCGTACTATCTGATAAATCATGTCGTACGAGTCTCTGCATCTATGATTTTTTTGATAAACTGCAAGTTAAGGTTTTCTGATTCTAATATGAGATTTTCTAACACTAACCCTGACTGGTTTGTGAGATTGTTGGCAGCCTAACTCTTTTCTACAGGATGATTGATGAAGATATGCTTGTCAAAGACATAATTCAAAGACCAATCAATGACTACAAATGGAACTATTTTGCCGGTTGCCAATGAATCTGACTAAACTTTGTGTATTCATTAAATTTTTCTAGGCACACTTCAATTTACTAAAGGAAATGAACTATCATGTCTTATGTATCTTTGATGATAGGTGAGTATGCTCTCACCTTTCTTAGGTGATCAGAAAGCTAGACTCATCTTTTTGCTTTCATTAGTGTATTTCTTTAGCAGGTCTGCCCTCCTAAGGAGTAATAACTCTTAGCCCTTAAGTTTGGTGAGAGGGGAACGACCTAAGTGGGAATGGCTAATGCCAAGTAATCCAACCCACTATAAAATAAATGTGTTTTTGATGAAAATCAAAGCAATGGCAGTGCTTGGGAATAGCTCTCCTCCATACCTTTGGGTATATCAAACCTTGGTTTTCAAGGCTGGGAGACCTCTTAGTTGAGTTTATACCCCGACGTGCCAAATAGATCCCTTACTAGTGCTGATTAAAATAGAAGCTACCTAATTCACCTCCGAAAGGGTGATAATATTTGTGCAAGAGAGATAGTAACTCTCCCAAGACACTCGCCATATCGTGCCCCCATTAGCATTTGGAGTCGGATAATACGACGTTGAGAATCCATTGCGTGATTCTCAGTGGCCATATTCTGATTAGCTATTGGGTGTGTACCTAAGTCAACAAGTAAAGGTTTTCATTCTCAACCAACTTCCTTAGGGTTTTAGCATGCTTGGAGTCGTTTAGCACATCATGTGTTTGTTGTGTATACATCCCTAAATCAACAAATCAGACATCCAAAAACTGGAAGATATAAGCAAAACATTAAACTTCAGTTATCAAAAGTTCAAACAAACAAACATTTTTATCTTTGTATGGTTATCTGTCGTACGAGTTAGGATCTCTGTCATACGAACGTGTTTGCATAAAATCTTGTGTCATACTACACAACATTATGTGTCATACGAGTCAGTTGTTTTGTCGTATGGTTCAGAAAAGTGTGTCGTACAAGTTTCTACTTTTTACATGAAAACTTCTACTTTGTCGTATAGACTCATATCTTGTGTCATTCTAAGCTGCATATTCTATCGTATGAAACTCTGCATTTGTCAGTCCGAAACTGTGTCTTACATGCCTATTTCAGATTTATCATTTTTGCCTTATGAATTTGTAATAAACATAAACACCTATTATTTGTCAGTCTGTGCTTAGATCATCTGCTTGGTTTGCTTGGTCAAGTTATCACCCATCAAAATCACACTATAGAAGATAAACACCTTAAGATTTTCAAGTGCTCACCCGCAACAAGTTCAAAATCTAAGCATCTCAAAGTGCATTATTACCCTCTTTGATAAACTGATCACTCAAACATAATTTCTCATCAAGATCAATCATCCTTTATCATGAAACTGAAACGTTTGGTCGGGATAATCTTGTCCCACATCGTCGGATATATCATTCATACTAGACTTGGTTCTTATCAAATCACCATCATAGCACTCCAAAATCGAAGATCGGAAAAATTGCAAACCTTTAGACACTTGAACCATCTTTTAGTGTCATATCACTCTATCATATCTACATTAACCGTTGATCACTTATCAAAACAACTTTTAGACAATCAAACCCCTGAAACAGAAACAGAAACATTTGCAATAGTTGAAGATCACATCAACATGGAGTACCAAAGAAAAATACAAGTAACAAGCCAACATATCATAGCAATCAAACAAGTTCAAAATCAGAATCCAACTATGTTAAAACCTCACAAGGATTTAAATACATCTCAAAAGAAAGGTGGCTATTTTATGCACCTCTTAAAGAAATCCCTAAAGGATTTGGCTAAAGAAGATCAAAATCGTACACCTATGTCTAGCAATGGCTCATCTCCCCATAAGAAAATTGACTCTCCAAAGACATCTATTCCTACACCTCTTGAAAGCTTGCAAGAACCTTCCATAGCATCCTTACCAAACAATATACCCATCAAGCCTATTTCGGAGGATCCTATTCAAAGCTCATCTCCTTCATATCCAAGCATTAATTCATTATAAAATATCCATAGCGCTTCCTTGCAAATTGAAGTCCTCATTCATAGAATGCTTGTTAAATGTGTCCTAATAGATGGGGGAGTTGGCTTGAAAATTTTCTCTTTGACTCTTGTCTGTGCTTTGGGTTATTCAAAAGATACAGTTGATCCCTTGAAAAAGATCAAAATTAAAACATATGGTGAAGAAGAACATTACTCTAAAGGAATTGTGATACTACCAATCAAAGTGGGACCTCTACAAAAAGACATAGCATGCCAAGTTCTAGACTTGGACCTATCATATAATGTGCTCCTAGGGAGACCATGGATACATGATATACAGGATGTCCCATCAACATACCACCAGTGTGTAAAAATTCCCTACAATGGACAGGAAATCACAATACCAGCAGACTCAAATCCATTGCAGTGTTGTAATAATCTGAAATCAGCTCAAGAGGTCATTGTTTCACATAACAAAGAGGTAGTAGCTTCAAGCACACAATCTAAGGAACAATCATTTGCATCAATTTTGTCAAACATGGAAAAACAAATACAACTAAGAGATCAAGGGACCGAAGAATATTTGCTATCATGGAAAAACAAACTAGAGCACTTGAAATTGAAAGGGAAGAAGAAGATGTAGAAGTCGATATAGTTCACACATTTGCAGAACAAACGTTAGGAACTAGCCTACTTGAATCAGAATCACATTTGACTGACATGGACTTAACCAAGGATGATCAAGATTTTCTTGTACAAGGTCATTCTAACAAGAGTACCATTCTAGACATGGAAATACATACTGAAAGCCTTGACATCTCTATCATGACCCCCAATATCTTTGAAACTATTGAACATGAGGACCCTTTATCCTTAAGTTATCCTAAACCTATGGACTGGGAAAATGAAGGACATACCACCATTGATACCTTTCCAAATGACCATGCCATATCCTTATATCTTAATGAAATCAAACCCATGACAACTTTCACCAGGGATTCCACTAACGTATATTTGAGTCAAGTGGGTGCCAAATCTCCTAGTCGCAAAATTGAAAATAAAGAAAACAATATAAGGTCTAATCCTAAAGACCATTTATTGGCAACATTAGATCAGGAAAAAGTAAAAATAAAGGATGAATCTAATGGTGAAAACCTCCTCGAGGCGCTGGAAGATGGGAGATGTAACACCTTACCTGGAGTTTATCAAGAAAAGTCATCTATCCTAATAGAACTAGCAGAGGCAGTTACCATTGATACAATTGATCTACATACAACAATCTCTCTATCGGAACTAGAAAGACAAAAATACTTGAAACCATTCAAAAGATGGCAATTCAATTTTACCTGTTCATATGCAGATGTTCCAAGGTTCAATTCATATCTTACAATACATCACCCGAATATCAGTCCAGGAGCAGACATCAATAAAGGAACACAACATGGATCAGGAGTAGGAATTCTATTCATCACACCACAAGGTCATACAATCCCGAAAGCATACAAATTAAGCTTTTTGTGCACAAATAACATAGCAGAGTATGAAGCATTGGTAACAAATATCAAAATGGTTGTAGAATGGAACATTAAACAACTTTAGGTCTTTCGAGACTCTTAGCTTGTCATCAATCAAATCAATGATGACTATCAAACAAAAGATGACAAACTCATGCCTTACAAAAAGATGGTGGATGATATCAAGAAGTACTTTGTAGAAATAAATTTTGAAAAAATTCTAAGAAATGATAATAAAGCAACAGACACCATGGCTACACTTGCTTCTCTATTGCAGACACAGGAAAATCAACAGCATTATGAATTCCTGGTAGAAGAGTTGTTTCATCCCACCTTCAATCATCTTGATTCCCAAACCATCTGTCAACTTGTTGGACATGATTCCTCCCGCTATGGCCAAACTTACACATACCTGAAAGACAATATCCTACCTCTTGACTTATCGAAAAACCAAAAGAGAAACTTTATTCACCAATCCTCTCATTTTACTCTCGTTATGGATACCCTGTATAAACGAGGTCTAGACGGTACTCTTTTAAGATGTCTCAAACAAGAAGAATCTAAGAAGGCCTTACATGAAGTCCATAATGGCATTTGTGGCACTCATTCAAGTGGTCTTACCCTTTCGAAAAAACTCATACGCTTGGGCTATTATTGGCCGACTATGAAACAAGATTCTTTTAAAATAGTTAGAACATGCAAACAATGTCAGATCCATGGGAACTTGATCCATGCACCAACACAAGAAATTCATGCTTTAGCAACATCTTGGCCTTTTTGTCAATGGGGTCTTGATCTGGTAGGAAAGATAAATCTTTCCTCATCTAATGATCACAAATTCATCCTTATAGCTACAAAATATTTTACAAAATGGACTCAGGTGGTACCTCTCATCAACATCGCAGGAAAACAAATTGATGCATTTATCTTGAATTACATCATCTATCGCTATGGAATACCAATGACCATTATCACGGATAATGGGCGACCATTCAAGAATCAGGATGTACAAGAGCAATGTGAGAAGTTCAAAATCTAGCACAGATTCTCTACACCATACTATCCACAGGGAAATGGGCAAGCATAAGCATCTAACAAAACTATTCTGAAAATCCTCAAAAAGACAGTGAACAATGCTGGGAAAGATTGGCATATTCAACTGAACCCTGCTCTCTGGGCCTACCATACCAGTATCCACACACCGACAGGTGCCACAACTTTCTTTCTTGTATATGGATTAGAAGCCATATTGCCAATCAAAGTAGAGATACCCTCTCTACATGTATCACTAAAAGGACTCATCCTAGATGAAGAACAATGAATATCTAGACTGCAAGAGTTAGAATTGATCCATGAATGAAGACAAAATGCCTTTGATCATTTAAAGGTATATTAGAAAAGAATGTATTGAAGTTATAATCATGGGGTCAAACCACAAGTCTTTCAAGTGGGAGAACTAGTGCTAAAGGAAAATCCATGCAATCAGGCAGATCAAGAAAAGAAAGGAAAGTTTGAACCAAACTAGTTAGGTCCATTTGTGGTCAAAACAGTATTTGGATCAGTAGCATATCAGCTATCAACATAGGACAAAGATCAGCTCGAGGAACCCATCAATAGCATGCATCTGAAAAAGTTTTATGTCTGAAAAATCAGAAAAAATAAAAAACACTGAAAAATAAGAAAAAATCAAAAACAATGAAAAAAGTAGAAAATCCAAAAAAAATCAAATATCAGAAAAAGTGCAATAAAAATAGATGGTGAAAACCTGGCAAACGGGCGCTATCTGTCTACTAGCTCTTCCATCTATTAGTTCATTCATTATTTTCACTTGCTTTCATCTTCCATCAGTGCTATTCATATGCATCATCAAGCCTTTGTACATACGCAGACATCTTAGGTGGCTTCTTGCCATGGTTTGGATCATTGGATATATCATAACGACTTTGTTTCTAGGCTTGGGGCAAAATCCTACACCTAGTTGGGGGCAAAACTCTTGATCATTTTGAGCTTAATCAAATAGGTAGAACAAACACTTAGACACATTCAACGTTGAACACAAGATCAAACTATCAAGCTATCACAAAGTCAATCTAAGCACATCACACACTTTTGAATGGATGATATATCTTTTGGATAATGATTTTAACATGATTGTTCAACTTCTCTATAATTGCTTTTTGCTATCATGATTTCTGAGTGACTCCAGGATGTCTTTGACTAGAGGAACAAGGAAGGAACATGATATTTTTCTTGTCTGTTGTCTGAAAATTAATCATTAAATTGTAAAAATTTGTCTTGGGACATGATCATGAGAATATCATTGAAGACATTTCTGATTTGCATATTGAAATGATTAATACTACCTATTTTTATGCAAGCAACACTCAGGTCATCTTGGTTCAATTATACCTCGATGCTTGTGCTAACTTGCTATATCGAAATCCAAGAAAGAAGTGCTCAAGTCATCATGGTTTAATTATAACATCAATGTTTTCACTGACTTGCCACATTTCAAAAAGCTCAATGATGACAAAAACGCAAAATAATCTAGTGACTGGTCCGGTCATAGCTTTGCATTTTCATTTGTATTTTAGTTTGTATTTCATTCTTGTAAGGGATCCCACATGCTCCTTTTATCCAAGGTTAAATCTATCACAGGAATCATCAAAGTATCATCACAAGTGTATACGCAATCAAAATAATGACTCATATCTCTCTCATGATATTATCAACCTAGCCCAAATCTTATGCTATCTCTCTCAATAGAATCAACATCAGCATATCCACATATTTCTGCAACTTGATATCAACAAACTGTCAACTCTTTATCTATCAACCTTATCAAATCAAATCAATCAATCAAACCTAATTGATTCTGATCATGTCTTATACAGGATGTATCCTTCCTGAAACCAGACTATCCAATTCTAATTCATGTCTTATATAGGATGTATCCTTCCCGAAACCGAACGTACTGATCATGTCTTATACATGATGAATCCTTCCTGAAACTAGACGCTTTGATCATCATTGTCTTATACAAGATGAATCCTTCCTGAAACCAGACTGAATTTCAATCTTATGAATCTAATCAATCAATATTTTTCAATCTTAATCAATCTAATCGATCAAGCTAATCCAAGAACTCACATTTTCATCAAACCACAGTTGCAGAAATCAAATCAAATCTATCGGGATATCAATCTCACAAAACTCCAAAGATCAATTATCTTAATTGATCTCTCGAGGGGGCATCATCGTACTGGAATTTAGCAATCAAGTGCTGGGGCATCCTATCAAATCAATATCAGCATCAAAATTAGATTATTCTTTGAATCAACGCATCATCACACCTTGCTTCAAAGAGGGGCAAAATGTATACACCTAAAAATGGTCTGAAGATAATTAATTAAATAAGCAATTATTTAATTAATCCCCCTTCCCAATTTAATTGAATTCACTAAGCAATTTGATTAAATTCCCCTTTTCATCTACTTATTACTAAATCTAAGGATTTATTTAATAAGTTCATTCCAATAATTCCCTTTAATTAACTAATTCAAATTATTTAATTCCCCCCATCAAATTCATTTCTTCTAAAATCCTTTAATTAATTAAAACAAATCAAATTCATGAGTTGTTCAGATTAACTATCCCTTTTCCCATTATTTGAATTTTTAAATTCAAATTCTCCTAACTTCTACCACTCCTAAACCTAACCACTCCTAAACTTAACCCATTCTACCTACCCACATTTCCCCTTTCATCCAACATATTCTAGAAGCTTTGTGACACTTGTCACTAAGTTTTCCCTTTTATCTAACCTCTTCTAGAAGCCTCTTGACACTTATCACCATAGAGATGACAGATGTTCCCTTTAATCCAATCCCTTTGCCAACCTCCTCCAATTTAACCATTGATATCTTCAGATCAATCTTGACCGTTGATTCCTACCACAACACCCCTAGCCTTCTAAATCCTATAAATAGACCTCATTTTGGAGCAATATGGATCCCATATCATTCTCATCTCATGCATTATTACTATAGGCATCTAGCTTCTAGTTTATCATTCTTAGCAATGTTATCATGCTCAATTTTAGCTTAATTGCATCTTAATCTTAGTTCATTTTCTAGATCAATCATGAAATCATATAGCTTAATCATGCTATTCTTGCTAAATCATGCATTTTCATCATTCAAATCCTCCATCTAAGTGTAGTCAAGTCACTAGAATATGCATAATCAGATCTGAGAGCATTTTTCATACTCGCATTTACTAGGAGGCAATAAGTCGATTAGCTATGGTTTTACATTTTCTTGATTAAATCTTCTAACCATGCTTGTAATGATTTATTGAGTGCATTGTGGTTGCAGGTACAGGTACTCTTCACAGAGTATGACAATAATCACTTCTCCTTGCCAGGGTTAGGGTTAGGTGTAAATGTTTTATTAACTCGACATAAAATAAATGCCTTTTTAGTAGTCTTAATTTTTCCCTAGTGCTTTTGCTTATACTTGCGTGATATTTTGATTTTTTAATACTCGCCAACTTGGACTTAGTTGCTTTTTCCCTGTATTTCTCTTCCTTACCCTTTAAGACCCCTTTTTTTAACAGTCGTTTTACTTCCTTTATCTAACAAGGATTTTTCAATATTAGCCTCCTTGCCTTTAATTTGCCCAAGTATCCCTTGGTCTGATTGTGCCTTCTAGTTGGTCTTTTATAAGCCACTCGCTAGTTTATTGTGTCCATGGTGTAGGAGCACCCTTCCAAGCTCTTCCTCCTTCTTTTTTTTGTTGGTGTTATGCTTCTTTAGAAGCCATTGTATATGAATAAGAGCCATGAGCTCATTTGTTCTAGACTAGGTCCTAGTTTTAGGTCCTTAGTGTTTTATTGTGATTTCTTGTGAAGGAGAGGTTGAGTGTGCCTTGGATGTCTATTAGGCCTTATTGGCATGGTACTATCCTTAGGATAGCCCAAAATAGGCTTAGGAGTCATGAAAAGCAACAATGGCAAAGTTGCTTAAAAGATGTAAAAAGTTGCATGACAACTTTAAAAGTTGTCAAGCAACTTTTCCACCCAAATGGTCAAAGACCCTTGTTGAGCATGGAGAGCCCTAATTTTGGCACATCGACTGAGGTATGGGTAGTATAAGTATTTCCAAACCCTAAGTTAATGGGTTGGATGTTAGACATTGTACGGCCCAAGCAAAGTGACCTGACTGTGACTATTTGTTGGCTACCAGTCAATTTGAATGAAGGAACCAAGAAAGTTAATGGATTGATTTACATGAAAAACTATGTGGATTTTCTTCAATGGTATAAATACTTTCATTTCAATCATTTAGACTAGGTTTTGGTTTGTAAGTGTGGTGTGCTTGTAAGTATTTCATAAGTTGTCTTCTTATTGTCCAGTTTTGGAGAGGATTGTGTAAACGGCTGCATAACTCCACTCCCCATTGTGGAACCACCATGAAACCATGGGGAATGAGAGTGTAGACCTTGTACCATACTACAAAGTAAGTAGGGCCCTTGAAAATTTAGGGAGGCCATCAAGAGACCCAATCCTAGGCGAGACTGAATAGTGCCCAACTAGGAAGGGTTAAGTTGCAGAGGTCTTGGAGAGCAAGGTTGGTTAGAGAAGAGAGAACCCTTTGGAGTTGGAGAGGGGTGAGTGAAGCACCATTGGTTTGAAGGAGAAGCTTCCACCAATCCAGACAAGGTGGCAAAAGAAACAAACCCACACTATGACCCTGGCAGTCCTAAAAAAACCCTCCTAAAAACCCTTAAAAACCTTAAAATCTACCTAAGGCACTGTACGACCACTTGGAGGCCTAAAACCTAGAAAATCATTGAGCCCTTGCCAAATTAATGGTAGTCCATTGTGGGAGTTTTGGTTTTTTGTGCATCATTTGTGAGAGGGATCCCTAAAGGATCGGGTAGGAGGCCTAATTGGTCAAAATCCTTGTAGCCCTATTTTGTAAGCAAAAACACAAAATAGTGAAATCGGTAAGGGGTTGGAATCTTGAAACCTCTTGGGGGAACATGTAAGGGTGGAAAGACCATGAAATAGACCTAACCTAACCTTTCTAAGACCTAGGAAGGTGTGGAACAAGCCAAGCCCTTATTAGCCATAGTAAGGGGTTTTGAGTCTCATGAGTAGGTGAGACCTTAGGAGCAACATTGCAACTCATTGGTGGGTGGATTGGGCAAGGTCAAGGGATTCCTCAAGCAAGGGAAGTCCTAGAGACCCTAGGGTGTGAAGAGAACACCAGGTGATCCAAGGGAAGGATCCAAGAGCATAGACTAGTCTACTCTATCCCAAACCCCATCCCATCAATACGTCCTTGCTGCTGAAGGATTTTCCTACCTCCTTTCTTTCCTCCTTGCTAGCCCCATACCTTACTTCTTTTTCAATTTCTTCACTATTCCTTTATTCTTCATCCTATCTTCCTTCCATTTCTTGTTTGGTTCTTGTTCGGAGTCTTCATCCCCATTGTTGTTCCTCTTCACCCCTGAGGCATTGTTTGGCATCTTCATTCTTATTTATGAGTCATGTAATCACATACATACATCTAGGAGTCTTTTGTAGCATTCTTGCACACAACATGTCCCTACGTACTCCAGAATCCATATTTTGTCCACCAATGGAGCGGGTCCCACACCCTTGTAGCAGTCGTCAATGTAGCGATCCCCGTACTATTGTACCATTTTACTCTCTCTACATCAACCTCTGGTGGCCCAGCTGGGTTAGGAATCACTTGGTACAATTAATTAGGTCTGGCTTCTACCTTGCCTACTCAAAAGTGATGATGAATAGGTCTTTTTTTTTCAGCACCATTTTTAAACAAGGACCTAGAGTAGCCCCATATACCTCCAAGTTGATCTCTTCCTCCAGGTCCACCGGCTCCTCCTCTTTATTTATGTTCATAGCTCTCCTCTGAACTTCCACTTCTTCATCAATGTCATATGCTACGTACCCCTCCCAAGGTCCTTCGTATGGGGCCCACTTCCTCCAATGTCCTGAAACTTGCACCCACATAGCTGGGTCCCCGAAATATGCATTCGTGAGGTTCTTGTGGATCCTGGGAACCGCCACACCTTCCACCCTTTTTGGTACAAGTCATTCTTCCATGGCCACCAAAGGCTTCGCCCAGTCATCATCCCTCTGATAGGGTTCTCCTTTCACCACTAAGTCTTCTTTGACCTGCTCGCTTCGACCAATGGTCCAATGTCCTCTTGTGGTGTATCCTAGCATGTTAATCTCAATCACAGGTTTATTTCGTTCCTTGTAGAGTTTTAACTTGGAACCATTCACCGGGTGTTTGATCGGATTGTTGTCCAGAGTTGAGAGCTTTACTGCCCCATTAATACCGACCTCTTTGATCTTATAGGGTCTGAGCCAACGGACCTTGAACTTCCCCAGTCAAAGTTTGTTTCAGCAATTATACTTCAAAACTAACTACCCCGGTCAAAAGTTGGCCTTTTGTAGATACTGGTCATGCCAATGCTTTTGTCGGTGTTGCACCACCTCCATTTCCCATTGTGTCATCAGTATTCATTCATCCAGTTTTATCAAACCACCAAGCCTTGCATTCAAGCTCTCTTGGTCCTCGAATCTGTTCTCCACCGCCACCTGAAGGCTCGGTACGGTGTACTCAGCTAGCACCATTTCCTCCTGCCTATACATGACCTGAAACGGGGTATGCCCGGTAGTGACTTTGTATGTTGTACGATATGCCCATAGCATGAATGGTAGTCTTTCCTCCCAATCTTCCTGTTCCACCCCACATGATTTGTAGATTATTGATACCAACACCTTGTTGGTGGCTTTTGCCTATCCATTAGCACCAGTATAGTACAGACTAGATAGGTTATTGAAGTGCACTCCTCTATCACTGGTGATTTGAAGTGGTATCCTGCACCTTGTGATAATATGTTCATACAAGAACTGGGTCGTACTTAGAGTCATGTTATCTAGCAAGGCCCTAGCTTCTCCCCACTTGGTGAGGTATTCCATGGCAACTACAATATATTTGCACCGGTGCATGTTACTTGGCTTCAAAAGTCCCACAAAGTATAAACCCCACCGTTCCAATAACTCCTACGGCTGTGAAGGAAAGAGAGGCATGAAGTCCCTCTTGAGTAGTTTTTTGGCTCATTGGCAAGTGTCACACCCAATCACCAACTCTCAAGCATCGTTGTAGAGTTGGCCACCATAGACCAACCATAAGCACTTTCCTAGCAGTTGCATCTGGTCCCATATGTCCACCTGCTAACCCGTCGTGTGCCTCTTGTAATACACCATGAATTTCCTCCTCCATGACACACCTCCTCAAGATTTGGTCGGGACCCATTTTATATAAAAGCCCATTAATTAGTTGGAAGGTCTTGCTCTTCAGTGTCAGCATTCTCTATTCCCCTGAAGGCATCTCGCTTGGAAATGTGGAGGTAGATAGGTACTAGCCTATCTTTTAATACCAGGTTGGTAGTATTGCAATTTGGAACAAGTGTGCATCTAGAAAGTCTTCGTTCACTCACTAGGCTTGTTCCCCTGATCTGATCCTTGATAGTTGGTCAGCTATTACATGGGACATCCCTGGCCGTACGATAATGGTGAAGGTGAATTCTTGTAAGAGTAGTAGCCACTGACTTACCCTCCCTGGATGATTGATTTATTCACTAGGTACATTAGTGCCTGATGGTCAACATAAAATGTGAACGATGTAGCCAACAAGTAGTACCGGAACTTCTGTACTATGTACACCATCCCTAGTGCCTCTCGCTCTGTTGTGTTGTAGTTTTGTTCGGCCTTTGACAGGAGTCAACTTACAAAAAAGATGGAATGGTCCAATCCTTGTGCCCCTACCTGGGTGAGGTTATCACCAATTGCAAAGTTGGAGGCATCGATATGTACGTGAAATTATTTGTTCCAATCTGGGTATACCAATATCGACGCACTCACTAGCCGGTCTTTCAATTCTTTGAAGGCTTCTTCCTACTCCATAACCCACATGAATGACTCTCCCTTCCTTGTCAACTTATCTAAGGGCCAGGACACCTGCACAAAGCCTTTGATTAATCTCGGGTAGTAGCCAACATGGCCGAGGAATGATTTCACCCCTGTCACGTTTGTTGGGCTCTCCATGTTGACAATGACTCCTATCTTGTCCGAGTTTGTCTTCAAACCTTCCTTACAAACTATGTGCCTCAGGAGTTTCCTTTGTGGAACCATAAACCTACATTTCCTTGGGTTTAGGGCTAACCTAGCCTTCCGACATCTTTCCATGCACTCCCCCAGAGCCTTTAAATGGGTGTCCTGATCACTAATTATCGACCAGTTATCAAGAAATGTTCTGAAGTTTCCTACACACATCTTGTTAAAAATGTGCAAAATTATTCTCTGGAAGGTTACAGGCACATTGCATAGTCCAAAGGGCATGAGATTATAGGCATACACCCCTTCCTCCACCACGAATGTGGTCTTCAGCTTGTCTTCTTCCACAATACTTATCTGATTGTACCCAGAGAATCCATCCAGGAATGTGTATATCTCGTGCCCAGCGACCTCTTCGAGGATGCTGCTAGTGAATGCAATTAGGAATGGGTCCTTGATGGTTACTGCATTTAGGTACCTAAAATCGATGCATATCCTTATCTGATTAGCTTCCTTTTTAAGAGAGATGACTATTGGGGAAACCCAGTCACTAGTTTCCACTTTGAATATGATTCCTGCTTCAAACATTTTATTGATCTCCTCATTTACTTTGGCTGCATAGTTTTTGTTCATCATGTACGACCTCCTTTGTACTGATTGGGCTCTTGGTATGAGGGTTATGCAATGTATCATAGCTCCGGTGGTACCCCCTTCAAGTCCTTGTAAGTCTAAGCAAAGACGTCTTTATATTCCAGGAATATCTTGAAGGCTGCTGCATTTAGCACGGGGTTCCAGCCATCCCCTACAAGTATCACCCATGGTTCTTCCTCATTGCCAAGATTAACCTTCTCCACACCTCGTTCCTCGTACTTGATGGGTTTATCCTGTTCAAACTGGTGGGCTGGTGTGTCATCCATCCATACCATTCCCTCTTGGTATCTATCGTACTCCAGGGGCTTGATTCTCCTATCTCACATATTTGAAGCACATGACACTCCTAGTGGAACACCTCATAGTCCTCCATTTGCCAATGAAAAAGTCTGGCAAGTGAACTAGTTCCATCCTTAGAACATCCATCCAGTTCCAACACTCCTTCCTCATCGGGCTCTTTCCCTCCTTGTCTCCTTCAGAACCCCGCTCCCATCTATTTGAATCTTCTGAGTCAGAGTCAGATGACACGAGCTCTTCACTAATGGACTAGTTCCTTAGATCAATTACATACTTATGACTGTCACCCTCGATTGAGAGCATATTCTTTTTCTAGATATAATTATCTCTGGCCATGATCAGTCACCCCCTTCCCAGAAGGGCATCGTATGCTTTTCTTTCCAGTGTGATGACTACAAAATCCAGAAGGACCTTTTGTGCCATGAGGGTACCGAGGGGTTTGATAGCGTGTTGATCCACACTGACCAGGTGGAAGGTTGGTGGCTAGAGTGTAGGCTTGCCAAGGCTTCACCAAGTTTCCTCCGATAGTACGTTGACTCTGGACCCACCATCAACAATGGTGTTTATGAGATTTTGTCCCATTATATCCATCTCCACTATTACCAATTTTCATCCAATGCCTACTTCGAGTAGCATAGGGTTCATGGCATCTGTACCAGGTCCCTTCACCAGGTCCATACTACATGGTTCCATCATCGTTTGGTGTTCATGACCAAGGGCAGTGTCCCCGGTTACATTTGTCAAAGCCATTCTCAATTGTGGCATGGTCTGTAGAAGGGCGGATACCTGTACAGGTATTGTGGTTTTTAACATCTACTTAATGATATTTTTTTCTGGTCCTGACCAGAGTGGTGTACCGGAAACCAGGTGCAAGGCCCTCCGCTCTTCTGCCATCACCCGCTCGATATCCACCCTCGCTTCCTGAAGCCTTTCCTTTTCTGTGCGAGGGTCAGGATACATGGATTTCTTATTTTGCAATCTTGTGATTGCCAATACGTCTTCTCCTGATCCTTCTACGTCTAGCATATTGTTAGTGAACAGATTTTTCTCTTTGCATTTAAATGATTAATTTTACGACTTTGTTACCTTCTTTTAAGAACAAATGGTTCATTGAATAGTTGGGTCGGTGTTTGTTCAATCACCTCCATCTGAATTTTTGCCTAGGTACAGCTCCCTATCTAGATTTTTCATAAAGTATGTCTTTTTTTTTATATTTATATCCAAATGAAAGCTTTTAACCAGAAAGCGTATAAGGCCGCCTATATCATTCTTGGATGAAAGGCTATAACTTTCCTCATATCTCATAAATAATGGAAACTATCTTCTTAATTTTCAAAGTATGTAATTACAGTAACTGAAACAAAGTTCAATATACTTCTTCCAAATAAAGACGAATAGATTCAGAGAAAATGAATGCACCCACAAACATTAATGTTTTCCAGAGTAAAAGACACATTCAAAGGAAAGAACATCAAAGGAATAATGAAAAACTGCAATGAAATAATCAAATACTATTTCTTGATTAGATGAACATATGCAAAGACATGTTATCTATTTGGATTCAAAATACACAGATCTTTCTTCTCCCTAAAAACAATATCACAAGATTTCATATATATATCTTTATGTAATCAAAGACATAACGATACATCTGCTAATCTTTTTCCACCATAGATTTCAACCATCTGATTCCCCTTTTGATTAGGAATAAGAAAATATAAAAGTAAACACACGTTCCAGTTTTTTTTTTAAATCAGTTAGTAAAAATCTCCCATCTACCATCGGTTCTACTTAAATTATAGTCTAAACGGGGGGGGTCTCCCTGAAAACTCAACCACTCCCCGATAAAACAGTTACGAAACCAACAGAAAGTATTTTGGGACAGTTGTCCCAAAGTTTTTGCATAACTATGAAAAATGTTTTGCTTTTAAAAATAAAGAAAACAAGCCCAAAGCGGATGCAATATGTTATATCTCATCATCACCCTCTTCTCCATCTTTGCGAGCGTCATGAGCAGCAATGAGTTCTTGGATCATTGATTGGCTTGGGACTTTCATTGCATTAAGCTTCACCTTTGCCACCTCTTTATTCCACCTATGTTGCACCATTTTCTCTGAGTGCTTCGGCAGCTGATCATTTCCAATGAATACCATAGATTCGATCCTAGCCACTTTGGTTATATCCTCTGGTGTGAAACTACTCCTAACTCTGATTTTCTCCATGTTCAACTGGAATGACTTGACTGCTTCCTGTGTACTTGCCCCGCAGATTACTAGTTCCCAATCATGATCGGGATTAACCACTTTATTATCTTTGACAATACTGCTCTACAAATCCTAGAGTTCATAGACGGAGGTTTTTGCATCCGTAATTACTGACTGAAATGTGAGAACCCGCCACATGATAGCTTTCTTAAGCATGAAAAGTTGGCATTCATCAGATACCAGCTTAATTGAATGTTCTGTGAGAAATTTGGTAGTTCCGTACTCTTCGATTTTGGTAAACAGAGGCAGGACATTTTGCCATTTGTGCATATCTTTCTCCCATGGTACAAGCTGATTTTGGATTCTGTAAATCAGGCCCTGTACCTCATCACACAATTTCTGGGAGTCAACAATGTATTTTTCACCATCTTTGATTACTTATTCAATCCATTTTTCAACTGCTTCAGCGATGCTCTTAGCCCATTGAACTTGATTCATCAACTTCTTGTTTTCCGAAGAAATTGGGTCAAAATTCTCGGTGGCATGGGATATTGGCATTGCTCCAAGGCAACCAATGCTATCGATGAACTAAGCCAAAACACTTATATGTCTTTTAAGTTCTCTTTTCTCCCGTCCATCCTTCTCTGATCAGGTAAGCATATTCTTCGCTGACACTTGAAAAAAATGGTTATCTGTATCCCTGCTCATCTTTCCCAACTCTACTTCTATTATTTCAAAATCATCAGAACCGGCCTCTTTGTTCTCATCCTTCGGTTTATAAGAAGCAATTTTCGTCATCCATTTACCAGTTTCCTCATCATTGTTTAAGTGCGTGGTGGTCTTGAACCTCTTTGGCTTTGGATTCTTCTTAGAGTACTTGGCAACCATCTCCTGAATTGGAATGGTAATAGGAAGAGAGCTCCTTTTCTTGTTCACTGAGGTTGTTAACCATTTAGGAGTCACAGCAGAATGAGAAGTTCCTTCAATCATCTTTGGGGGTGGCATCATAGCCATAGTCATCGTCTGGGAGTCTAGATCACAAGCAACTTCACCGTCCAAATCTTCAATTTCAAAGATCTGAGCTTCAAGCACAACATCTTTGGCTCCCATATCCTTGACTTGTTCCATCCTCTTCTAGGCGACACTACGTGATTGAGTATGCCGAGGGGTACTAAAATCCAGAGTTGGGCTAGGTCTACGTCTAGGCTAAGCCAACTTGATTTCCTTACCTACACGAATAGGAGCACTATTAGAAGGATGTTTTGGTGAAGACATACTTCTCATAGAAAGAGGCTTGGCATCTAGCTTCATTCCTTTCTTCTTGGCCACCCATGCCACTGTTCTATCCAGAACTCATTCGGTTCTTGATTGAATGTCATCATTTTCCTCTTCATCCCAATTAATTGGGGGCATTTCAGTCTCTACGTGGGCTGAATACCCTGGTTCAATAGTTCAAGATAATCTTCTTCAAGCCCTTTAATATCTATCTTTATTTGTAGAGAAATAACCTG
This sequence comes from Cryptomeria japonica, assembly GCF_030272615.1. Taxonomy (NCBI): domain Eukaryota; kingdom Viridiplantae; phylum Streptophyta; class Pinopsida; order Cupressales; family Cupressaceae; genus Cryptomeria; species Cryptomeria japonica. Next base: position 240,955,519 of record NC_081405.1, on the reverse strand, counting down.
TTCCAGCACCAGTCTCATATTTTCTCTTTTGAAGACTTCAAGTTCATCTGAACTGTCTTAACAGAAATCTTCTAACTGTGGCGTGGGAAGATAAGGCATTAAACCAAGGCTCCGAGAAAATCCTTTGTTGTCAAACCCTTTTCTTTCAGCATATAGAGAGAAATTAAAATCTCCAACATCTGCTCCTATACTTAGTGCATCAGACATTGAATTACAAGATAACACTCCCAAATGTATTGGAAAATGACCTTCCCACTTGTCCTTAGGCTGTGCCTTCTTGACCACAGAAGTCAGTTGTCTGCATACTTCTGCTAGGACAAAACAATCAAAACAGAAATGCAGAAGCTTGAAGGGTTCCTCTTCAAAGCCTCCCACTCGTATGTAGCAAAAGCGTGGGAACTAGATGTAAAAGCTTCTGAACTTCTTAATCAAAGACTGTGCATCATCTAAAATCCGTTTGGCTTTTGTACCTTTCAGTTCAAGACACATATCACCCAGGAATGCATTATGTACCCTTCTAAAATCCTGCAGGGCATTGTCCTTTTGTAGCATTGGATAAAACTCATACACCGTAACATCTTCCTCAGTGGGCTGCTTGGGTATGCTGGTTAACTCCTTAACTCAGGCTAGACAATACAAGAGATACGAGGACATGAAGAAGTTTTGTTGAAATTGCTTGTCTAGACTCAACTGCTCTTTCATCGAATCAATAATTAAGTCTGCCCAATCCAGATATTGTTTTCCTTCCAAAACTAATTGTACATAGCAATATATCCAATCATCAAAGCTGTAAGCTTTGGTAGAACCTCTGGGTTGATGCAACAAAATCATTACATCGTGGATATGTGGCAACATGTGGTTCTTGTTAGGATTTTTAGGCAATCTAGAACCACCTCTCTGAGGGACTTTCAACCAGTATTTCGCCACATTATTCCTTTGTCCAGCTCTATCTGCAAATAACTCACTAATTGACTGAGCAGGGGAGAAATTAGAAAACTGATGATCTGGTACTTTGAACACCAAAGCAATCACTTTATGGTTAATGGCGAGAAGGGTTTCAGTGTTATCTCTTTTAATAGTTTCAGATATAGGGTCATATCTGGCAATACACTCCCAAACAAGCTCTGGACAAGGAATTGCTGGAGGAAAGGCTGTAGCTTCTAAAAGTCCACTACTCAAAATCTCTATACAAAAAGACTTATCAACACCCCTGAACACCCTTTCTTTCAAATCTTCAAGGTTCTCACCTTTCATATCAGTATCACTAACTATGGCTTCTGTGGACGCCATGCTAAAGACGTTTCCAAACAAGTGCAGGGTGGACTTCATGATTTCAAAACAGGAAACCCAAACTTGATTGCAGTGAAACCAAACCTTAGTATGAGAGAAAGTGCAAGGGAAAACATTGGAGGAAATAAGGAAAGACTCACCTTCACAACTGTATAATCGGATGACGGCTAGTGGCAAGAAAAACTCCTATCTAGGGACAATATAGACACAAATCCAACAGCAAGAGCAAATGCAGAACTCAAATGATTTTCATACCTTATAAAGAAAGGTAATAATACAGACACATTGTATGCAATGATTTCACAATTTCATTCCGAACGTGGCAAATTGATAGATTAGACCCCGCACGCATGCATTGAATGCATGGCGGCGTACTTTAAGAAACTGCCAGTTCCTGAAACATTCACTTACTTCAAAAAAACCAAAGAACGACATCACTTTACAATATGGTTCTGCCTCTCCGTATTTAGCAATAAATGCACTTCTCGGAACATTAGAAACTGCAGGACCCACCAGCATTGAACCCGTGTGAACATCTTGAACCAACTTCTTGAGTGTTCAAGTAGTTCAAGATGTACACCGCATCAAACTGTTGACCACTTTGCCGTGTTGAACACGTTGAACATATTTGAACCCTTTGAACTTAGTTCAACAAGTTCAACACAAATGTTATATCACCGGCCAAGGAAAACTTTATTAAAGAGCTGCTGCAAAAACTTAAAGAAAATGTTAGTACGAAGAACCTTTTATGAACACTTTGGAACCTATTGAACCTAAATGAACATCTTGAACCTAGTTCAGAACGGTTCGACGTGTTCAAGAAGTACAATGAATTGTCCGAACTTGAACGAAAATGACTAGAGAAAGGACTTGAGGCCGCATTTAAAGACTTGAACCAAGGTAATATGGTATGAACTAGGACTCCAACATAAAAAAGGAAATTATGACCCATTCTTGGCATGAAGAATAAATGACGCGGTAACATTGGCTCTGACTGGGGATTGTATTTTTCAAAGGAAAATGCAAAGAACTCACAGACTCTGGTTTCGCAAAACATAAAACAATGGGAAAAGGGTTAAGACCACAATCAAAAATACCTAGACTACTATGTACAAGTGTCTCAAACACTGGACTTACAATTTATAGAGCTTGAGATCTTGTCCATTGTAGGTATAAGGTAGGATCGTTCCATCAGCATAGCTGAGTCTGAATGCATTTTGTCCTACTGCTTCACAAATTCTGAAAGGACCTTTCCACAATGAATCAAACTTGTCGTGAGCACCTTTGGACTCTTTCCTTTTGTCCCATAGTAGCACCTCATGTCCTACTAGGAAACCTCTTGGTCGAGCTCAAATGTCAAAAATCCTCTTTACTCGGCTCTGATGTTCTGAAATCCTATCCACCAGCAATTCTCTCTCTTCTTCTAACTTTGTCAGATACATGATTCTTTTCTCCAAAGCATTTTGAAAGAAGGAATCTTCCAGTACTGTTTGCAGCTTGGTTGCTAATAACTCCAGTGGCAAAGAAAGTTTCGCTCCTACACCATACACAAGTTCAAAAGGTGCCATCCCAATAGCCCTCTTGGGTGTGGTCCTGTCCGCCCATAAAGCCTCATATAACTTCTTATGCCAATTCCTAGCATTCTTGTCAACTAGCTTCTTCATGATGACTATCAAATTCTTGTTGCTAGATTCGGCCAAACCATTGCCCTGTGGAAAATAATCAGAAGAATGTGAGAGTGAAATTTGATGATCATAGCAAAACATGGTCAACTCTTTCGAGGAGAAATATGACGCATTATCTGTCACAATTTTCTGGGGTACCCCAAAGCGAACTAGGATTTAATCCATGACAAAACTACACACAATCTCTAAGTTGGCCTTTTTGGTGGGAATGGCTTCTACCCACTTTGTAAAGTAGTTAGTAGCTATCAAAATATACATGTGACCCGCACTGGAATGAGGGTTTATTGGGCCTATGAAATCAATGCCCCACTGTGTGAAAGGTTCATCCATCACTACAGGCCTTAGAGGCAGTGCTGCTAAATGTGGTTTCCCAGAAAACAATTGACATTTTTTGCATTCTTTTACGTGAATATAGGCATCCCGAAACATGTCGGGCTAATAAAAACAATTTCTTAGAATTTTGAATGCAGTAACAGATGATGAAAAGTGTCCACCACAAACGTCTCCATGATAAGCTTGCAGGAGCTTTTGCTGTTGAGGTTTATCTACACACCTTAGGTATGTTCCATCTAACCCCTTTTTGTATAGAAAATCTTGCCAAATTACATACTTTGCAGCTTTTAATTTTAAATTCCTTTGTTCTTTAGCCGACAGATGATTTGGGCAACTACCATAAGTTAAATAGTAGGTTGCATTAGAGAACCAAGTATCCTGCAATCCAACAAAAAGAGTTAATGGTAACTCCGCTTCAGTTTCCACCTCACTTTCTGCTATCAACTTGCATAAGCCCTACCCTTTAATTGTCTTCGTAGGGTGAATATCTAAGTCATACTCTTGAATTTTCGTCACCCATGTTGCTCGCTTATTTAGTCCAACCTCCTGTTGAGTCAAAATGCTTTTCACGGCTGAATCTGGAACAAAAACCACAGAGTGAGAATGCAGGATATAATATCGAAATTGTTTCACGGCTTTTACAACAACATATGCATGTTTCTCCGTAGGTGAATATTTGAGCTCATGCTTCTTGAGCGGAGTACTCATGAACACTATAGGCATTTCAGCCCCATGTTCATCCAACTGCAACAGAATTCCAAACATAGTATGGTCTGATGCATAACAATACAAAATAAAATCTTTCATGAAATCTGGGTTAACAAGAGTGGGTGCATTTGCAACTGATCCTTTAATTTTATCGAAAGCACTTTTGGCTTCTTCGGTCCACTTGAAAGGATGTTGCTCACTTAGCAAACCAACAATGTGTTTTGTGGTCTCAGCAAATTCTGGAACAAATCTCCTCAAGAAATTCACTTGACCAAAGAACGATCTTACTCCAGTCCGGCTAGAGGGTAAACTGAGACATTGAATTGCATTAACCTTGTCGGGATCAATCTTGACTCCCTCTTTTGAGACAATATGTCCTAACAATTTGCCCTCAGTGACGCAAAAAACTGATTTCTTAGGATTCAGAGAAATCCCGTGTTCATGACAACGCTGTAATACTACACTCAAATCCCAGAAATGATCTGTCCTTTTTTTTTAAAACATCGTGAGGTCATCCAAATAAACTACAATTATTCTTTCTCAAAAATCCTTGAAAGAGGAATCCATAGCCCTTTGAAAAGTGGCTCCAGCATTTATTAAACCAAAAGGCATGCGGTTGTATGCAAATGTTCCCCATGGAGTGATGAATGTTGTCTTGTGCTACTCATGTTCTGCTACAGATATCTAGTTATAACTAGAAAAACCATCCAACATCAACATCATCTCTGACCCAGACACTGTCTATAATATGTGATCCATATTTGGTAAGGCGTAGTTATCCTTCAGGCTTGCTTGATTCGAATTTCAAAAATCAACACAGATACGAATTTCCCCATTTTTCTTTCTTACGAGTACAATGTTAGCTACCCAGGTGGAATGGTGAATTGGATATATGATTCGGGCCTTAAGCATTTTCTCAACTTCCTTAGAAATTGCATCCGCCATGATGGGATTAAAGTTCCTTAATTTTTTCCTAAAAGGAGAGACACCTGGCTTTAGCGGAATCTGATGTTGAAAATGTCCATTTCTAAACTCCTTCAGATCATCATAAGACCAAGCAAAAACATCAATATACTCCTTAAGTAGTGTACCAAGTGTTCTCTTTTCCTCTGCAGAACAACACTGGCTGATTGTCACTTCTTTTGGATTAGCTTCATCTCCCAAGTTTATTTTCTCACATTTTCCTTTCCCATCATCCTTGGGAACTTTATTACCTATGAATGCATCATCTCTGGTGAAAAATCTCTCCAAAGTCACTAACCCCCTAGGAATTTTGTTACCTTTGAGCTGAATAAAGCTATTTGTAGGATCTACCTCTGGGTCTGGACTGAACTCTTTGCAAACACTCTCAAAGCCTTCAAAATATGACTGAGAAAATGATTGAGCACATTCTAGGAAATCTTTGATCTGTGCATCTACATCAAAAACCTGCCAATGATCTACATTATCGGGAACACTGGGCCTATAGATCATTTCGATTCTATACTATTTTGTTCCCTTGGAATTGCTTCAATCGAGAAGGCATCAAAGAATTCTATCTCATCCCAAACTCTATTCCTGTAATGCCTCAACCTATCATTATTAGCCGTATAAACATTCCTCACCTGCCTAACAATTAACTCTGCATCACCTTTGACTTTAAGCAACTTAATTCCTTTACATTTAGCCTCACTTAATCCCAATAATAGTGCCTCATATTCAGTAGTATTATTAGTGTTTTTAAAATCCAACTTGAAGGAAAAGGGGAAAAAATTACCAGTTGGTGATAGCAAAACCACCCGTGCTCCAGAACCGGAGTTAGCGCAACTTCCATCAAACTCCATCTGCCATAGTCCACCAAGTTCATCAGTTGTCTTATCCATTTTCTTTTCACCAGGTGCAAGGACAAGATAGTTTCCAAACTCACACTCCTGAAATAGAATCTGGGCTTTCGGGTTATCTGAGGGAAATACAGTATACTTATTCTTGGGTTCAAGTTCAAGCTTGATTTTCTGGTTTCTAAGGGGAATAACGGCTTCAGACCAGTCCATTTTGATTTCGCCTCCAAGATCCTTGCAAAATGTCCTACTCAGAAGCATTCCGTAACTCGCCGGAATATCAGCAACCAGTATAGTTAATCTTACTCTTTTGTTTGGGCATGCTGCCAGCACTGCCTGGACGTCATTTACCTGACCAATAAGAGGAACCTGTTTTCCATCCATTGAAATGCATCTTCCAAATATTTTAGTAAGGGTTAAACCTAAAGATATAGCCACAAAAGAAGACATTATATTGTCTGAAGCCCCTGAGTCAATTATGCAATTACTTAACTTTTGGCCATTTAGGAGAAGGGAAATATAGAAAGGTTCAGGTTTCAGAATCTCGACCTCATGCCCAGACCTTGTGTCATGAAAAGCACAGGGATCTGCCAGATTAGCTAATGAGCAGGGGATAGATGAAGACCCTTCAGTAGCAGCTAAATCACTATTTTCCATACACCCGTGTACCTGAGACTTTAAAAAGGAATCCCCTTTAACGTATTTGATCAGTTTATCTAACTCTTTTGGGTTAAGCTTTAAGTACTCACTGGTAGGTAGTTGAATGGTTGAGGCCTTACAGAATTCAATGATATCAAAGGAGGAAGAAGAGGAAGGGCTCTTATGATCTTCATGGTTCCTTTGCAAAATCTTAACCTTGGGAACCTTTGAAAAACTATTACTTGGGAGATCTTTGCTTTTGAAATTGTTTCCAGAAGGGTTCACAAAGGAAGAAGGCTGGGAGGTTCGTTGATTCCTTGTTAGGATCGCACATGAAGAACCTTCAAGAGTTGCCAAAATGTTACTACCCTTTTCTGAATCTGACTCATATTCGAGGTAGAATGTTCCAGAGTCACCAGGTGCCTCTTGAATTCTTTCTACTTCAGTGAACTCTCCTAATTCATCCTTTGTGTTTTGCATCTGAACGTGTCTTATCATATCGGGACATGAAACCCCATCATGATCAGTGGTGAGATGAAATGAACACATGACACCTTTGTCAGGAGGTGCCTCTATCTGTAATCTTTGTGGAGCTACAGGAAGTTGCAATGGTCATCCATAGTTATATTGATTTGAGGTTCTCCTGCTTATATCCTGATAAGGTTGTGGATAAGAGTTTCCAGGCTTAGGTATTTGCCTCCTTAGAGAAATCATATCATTGACAAGCCATTGAACAACTGGATCCGTAGAGGACGTAGAAGCCTGAGATTGTCCTTGAGGAATTTGTACATCCTTCCTCCATTTGCCAGCTATTATCAGATCATCTTCAAGCTCTATAGCCTCATTTTGTGCAGTTTCTAGGTCGGCTGACCTACTTCTTCTGAGGTGAAATCCTACATCAGGTGGCATGGAATTTAAAAAGAAACATCATTGATTATCTGTAGTTGGTCTCTTGGCCTTAGGAATTTTGTGAATAATCTTATTATATCTTGCTACATAATCCCTCATCAGCTCATGAATTTCCTTCTTCATCTGTGTGAGTTGATCCAGTAGCGTGTGTTCATCATCAGCACTTTGCAATCTTTTTTCAAAATCAGTTTTCATCGTTTGCCAGTCAGTTATGGATCCTGCTTGCAACTGGCTAAACCATTCTGCTGCCCCTTTAGTGAGGGTTTGGGCAAAAAGCCTAACAGCCACGTCCTCATATTGAACTGCTAGGATTCCCATTGCTACATTAAAAGAGTTCAAATGCTCTTCAACTGAAACTTTTCTATCACCTTTATATTTGGGTAAAACATCCTTTTCTCCTTTTGGTAGCGGATTATGGACTGCGAGAGCAAGAGGTCCAATAGCCGCACCCCAGGGTTGAGCCATAATGAATATTGGATGAATGGTTACAAGAGGTGGAGCTTGAATTCTAGTAAATGTTAGTGCTTGCCAAGGGGAAGAAGAAGATATAGGAGTAACTCTGTTAGGAGATGAAGGTCTGCTTTTGGCCTTCCTTCTAGGAGTAAAACTTGGGACAAATGATAGATTTTACAATTCTTCAAAACAGTTATCAATTACCCCTTCTTTCCTTTGTGTTCTAGTATATGGACGAGAATCTAGGATGATTAAAATAGGTTACTTCAATCAAAACTCAATCTCAACAATCTTCTTCCACTCCAAACACTTTTGCTTATTATGGGCTCACGTTTATGACATACTGGTCTATTGAAAAATTTAGTTTTCTCTTTGTTTCGCTCCCCAGTAGAGTCGCCAAAAATCTGTTAGTGAATAGATTTTTCTCTTTGCATTTAAATGATTAATTTTAGGACTCTGTTACCTTCTTTTAAGAACAAATGGTTCACTGAACAGTTGGGTCCGCATTTGTTCAATCACCTCCCTCTGAATTTTTGCCTAGGTACAGCTCCCTATCTAGATTTTTCATAAAGTATGTTTTTGTTTTTATATTTATATCCAAATGAAAGCTTTTAACCAGAAAGCGTATAAGGCCACCTATATCATTCTTGGATGAAAGGCTATAACTTTCCTCATATCTCATAAATAATGGAAACTATCTTCTTAATTTTCAAAGTATGTAATTACAGTAACTGAAACAAAGTTCAATATACTTCTTCCAAATAAAGATGAACAGATTCAAAGCAAATGAATGCACCCACAAACATGAATCTTTTCCAGAGTAAACAACACATTCAAAGGAAAGAACATCAGAGGAATAATGAAAAATTGCAATGAAATAATCAAATACTATTTCTTGATTAGATGAACATATGCAAAGACATGTTATCTATTCGGATTCAAAATACACAAATCTTTCTTCTCCCCAAAAACAATATCACCAGATTTCATATATATATATATATCTTTATGTAATAAAAGACATAATGATACATCTGCTAATCTTTTTCCACCACAGATTTCAACCATCTGATTCCCCCTTTGATTAGGAATAAGAAAATACAAAAACAAGCACACGTTCCAATTTTTTTTTAATTCAGTTACTAAAAATCTCTCGTCTACCATCGGATCTACTTAATTTATAGTCTCAATGGGGGGGGTCTCCCTGAAAACTCAACCACTCCCCGATAAAATAGTTACAAAACCAACAGAAAGTATTTTGGGACAGTTGTCCTGAAGTTTTTGCATAACTATGAAAAATGTTTTGTTTTTAAAAATAAAGCAAACAAACCGAAAGTGGATGCATTATGTTATATCTCATCATCACCCTCTTCTCCGTCTTCGCGAGCATCATGAGCAACTATGAGCTCTTGGATCATTGATTGGCTTGGGACTTTCATTGCATTAAGCTTCGCCTTTGCCACCTCTTTATTCCACCTGTGTTGCACCATTTTCTCTGAATGCTTCGACAGCTGATCATTCCCAATGAATACCATAGATTCAATCCTAGCCACTTTGGTTATATCCTCCGGCGTGAAACTACTCCTAACTCTGATCTTCTCCATGTTCAACTGAAATGACTTGACTGCTTCTTGTGTACTTGCCCCGCAGATTCCTACTTCCTAGTCATGATCGGGATTAACCACTTTATTATCTTTGACAATACTGCTCTGCAAATCCTAGAGTTCATAGACAGAGGTTTTTGCATTCGTAATTACCAACTAAAAGGTGAGCACCCGCCACATGATAGTTTTCTTAAGAATGAAAAGTTGGCATTCATCAGATACTAGCTTAATTGAATATTCTATGAGAAATCTGGTAGTTCCATACTCTTCGATTTTGGTAAATAGAGGTAGGACATTTTGCCATTTGTGCTCTTCTTTCTCCCATGGTACAGGTTGATTTTGGATTTTAGAAATCAGGCCCTGTACCTCATCACACAACTTCTGAGAGTCGACAATGTATTTTTCACCATCTTTGATTACTTGTTCAATCCATTTTTCAACTGCTTCAGCGATGCTCTTAGCCCATTGAACTTGATTCATCAACTTCTTGTTTTCCGGAGAAATTGGGTCAAAATTCTTAGTGGCATGGGATATTGGCATTTCTCCGAGGCAACCGATGCTATCGATGAACTGAGCCAAAACACTTATATGTCTTTTAAGTTCTCTTTTCTCCCATCCATCCTTCTCTGATTGGGTAAGCATCTTCTTCGCTAACACTTGAAAAAAATGGTTATCTGTATCCCTGCTCATCTTTCCCAACTCTACTTTTGTTATTTTGAAATCATCAAAACCGGCCTCTTTGTTCTCATCCTTCGGTTTATAAGAAACAATTTCCGCCATCCATTTACCAGTTTCCTTGTAATTGTTTAGGTGTGCAATGGTCTTGAAACTCTTTCGCTTTGCATTCTTCTCAGAGTACTTGGCAACCATCTCCTAAATTGGAATGGTTACAGGAAGAGAGCTCCTTTTCTTGTTCACTGAGGTTGTTAACCATTTAGGAGTCGCAACAGAATGAGAAGTTCCTTCAATCATCTTTGGGGGTGGCGTCATAGCCACAGTCACCATTTGGGAGTCTAGAGCACAAGCAACTTCACCATCCAAATCTTCAATTTCAAAGATCTGAGCTTCAAGCATGACATCTTTGGCTCCCATATCCTTGACCTGGTCCATCCTCTTCTGGGCGACACTATGTGATCGAGTATGCCGAGGGGTACTGAAATCCAAAGTTGGGCTAGGTCTGCGTCTAGGCTGAGCCGACTTGATTTCCTTACCTACACGAATAGGAGCATTGTTAGAAGGATGTTTTGGTGAAGACATACTTCTCGTAGAAAGAGGCTTGGCGTCTGGCTTCATTGCTTTCTTCTTAGCCACCCATGCCACTGTTCTTTCCAGAACTCGTTCGGTTCTCGATTGAATGTCATCATTTTCCTCTTCATCCCAATTAATTGGGGGCATTTCAGTCTCTGCGTGGGCTAAATACCCTAGTTCAAACAGTTCAAGATAATCTTCTTCAAGCCCTTTAATATCTATCTTTATTTGCAGAGAAATAACCTGTTCCAGCACCAATCTCATATTTTCTCTTTTGAAGACTTCAAGTTCATCTGAACAGTCTTCCCAGAAATCTTCTAATTGTGGCGTGGGAAGATAAGGCATTAAACCAAGGCTCAAGGAAAATCCTTTGTTGTCAAACCCTTTTCTTTCAGCATACAGAGAGAAATTAAAATTTCTAAGGTCTGCTCCTATACTTAGTGCATCAGACATTGAATTACAGGATAACACTCCCAAATGTATTGGAAAATAACCTTCCCACTTGTCCTTAGGCTGTGCCTTCTTGACCACAGAAGTTAGTTGTCTGCATACTTCTGCTAGGACAAAACAATCAAAACAAAAATGCAGAAGCTTGAAGGGTTCCTCTTCAAAGCCTCCCACTCATATGTAGCAAAAGTGTGGGAACTAGATGTAAAAGCTTCCGAACTTCTTAATCAAAGACTATGCATCATCTAAAATCCGTTTGGCCTTTGTACCTTTCAGTTCATGACACATATCACCCAGGAATGCATTATGTACCCTTCTGAAATCCTGTAGGGCATTGTATTTTTGTAGCATTGGATAAAACTCATACACCGGAACATCTTCCTCTGTGGGCTGCTTGGGTATGCCAGTTAACTCCTTAACACGGGCTAGACAATACAAAAGATACGAGGACATGAAGAAGTTTTGTTGAAATTTCTTGGCTAGACTCAACTGCTCTTTCATCGAATCAGCAATTAACTCCGCCCAATCTAGATATTGTTTTCCTTCCAGAACTAATTGTACATAGCAATATATCCAATCATCAAAGCTGTAAGCTTTGGTAGAACATTTGGCTCGATGCAACCAAAACATTACATCGTGGATATGTGGCAACATGTGGTTCTTGTTAGGATTTTTAGGCAGTCTAGAACCACCTCTCTGAGGGACTTTCAACCAGTACTTTGCCACATTATTCCTTTGTCCAACTCTATCTGCATTGAACTCACTAATTGATTGAGCAGGGGAGAAATTAGAAAACTGATAATTTGTTATTTTGAACACCGAAGCAATCACTTCGCGGTTAATGGCGAGAAGGGTTTCAGCGTTATCTCTTTTAATAGTTTCAGATATAGGGTCATATCTGGCAATACACTCCTGAACAAGCTCTGGACAAGGAATTGTTGGAGGAAAGGCTGCAGCTTCTAAAAGTCCACTACTCAAAATCTCTATACAAAAAGACTTATCAACACCCCTGAACACCCTTTCTTTCAAATCTTCAAGGTTCTCACCCTTCAGATCAGTATCACTAACTATGGCTTCTGTGGACGCCATGCTAAAGATGTTTTCAAACAAGTGCAGGGTGGACTTCATGATTTCAAAACAAGAAACCCAAACTTGATTGCAGTTAAACCAAACCTCTGTATGAGAGAAAGTGCAAGGGAAAACACTGGAGGAAATAAGGAAAGGTTCACCTTCACAGCTATATAATCAGATGACGGCTAGCGGCAAGAAAAACTCCTATCCAGGGACAATATAAACACAAATCCAGGAGCAAGAGCAAACGTAGAACACAAATGATTTTCATACCTTATAAAGAAAGGTAATAATACAGACACATTAAATGCAATGATTTCACAATTTCATTCCGAACGCGGCAAATTGATAGATTAGACCCCCGCACGCATGGATTGAATGCATGGCAGCATAGTTTAAGAAACTATCAGTTCCTGAAACATTCACTTACTTCGAAAAAACCAAAGAACGACATCACTTTACAATATGGTTCTGCCTCTCTGTATTTAGCAATAAATGTACTTCTCGAAACATTAGAAACCGTGGGACCCACCAGCATTGAACTCGTGTGAACATCTTGAACCAACTTCTTGAGTGTTCAAGTAGTTCAAGATGTACGCCACGTCAAACTGTTGACCACTTTGCCGTGTTGAACATGTTGAACATATTTGAACCCTTTGAACTTAGTTCAACAAGTTCAACACAAATGTTATATCACCAACCAAGGAAAACTTTATTAAAGAGCTGCTACAAAAACTTAGAGAAAATGTTAGTATGAAGAACCTTTTCTGAACACTTCGGAACCTATTGAACCTAAATGAACATCTTGAACCTAGTTCAGAATGGTTCGACGTGCTCAAGAAGTACAATGAATTGTCTAAACTTGAACAAAAATGACTAGAGAAAGGACTTGAGGCCGCATTTAAAGACTTGAACCAAGGTAATATGGTATGAACTATGAATCCAACATAAAAAAGGAAATTATGACCCATTCTCGGCATGAAGATTAAATGACACGGTAACACATATTCACCCCTTTTTTCTTTGGGCGATCTATGTCCTCGTGATTTCCTGGACTGCACCATCTGCACAGAAAACTTCCCGCATCACCCTCGTTTTGGCATTCCCGAGAAAAGTGAGCCCATTCATTGCACTTCCTACATTGAATCATGGGTCAATGCCCCTTCACATTGTATTGAATTCTACTCCTTGGTGTGTTATTATTGGATCTGTTGTTACCCTGCCAATTGTTTCTATACCCTCTAGGGGAGGTGTCAGAGTTTCCTATTGGCTTCAAAGGTGTCATCAGCAGTGTGGCTTGTTCGGGTTGGGTTTAGAGCACTTGTGTGCTCTATGTTGTCAAGTTGTACAAGAATTCCTTAGTGGAATGTCCCATTACTTGGCAGATGTCACAAAAAACTTTGCAGGGACAACTTCCTTTAGTGTGTCCTTTAGTTTTGCAGTCAGTGCACCATAGTTCTTTTCCTTCCCTGCCACTTTCCTTGTCACCTTTTAATTCCTTCATCATCCTCATCATATCCTTCTGGAGTGCTTGCATAGTTTTGACCCCCCATCACTTTCTTCATCTGTGTTGTCCCTATTGCTCACCCATCGCTTCCCCTGGGATGTCTTGTTTTCACTTTCAATATCCATGGCATGGTTGTATGCTTCATCATACAATGGTAGAGGGACCACTTTCATCATCCTTCTCAGGGATGGTACCAATCCTCTACAAACCACCGCTTCTTGAGGCCATCTGTCAGCTGGTTCTCCATTTTGTTAAGTAGTTCCCTGAGCCTTCTGTTATATGCACGCACACTTTCATTTTTTCCTTGTTTGGTGTTGTAAATCTCTGCCACAATTTTGTTGTCATCCCGTAGGAGTTTGAATTCTTCCATGAAGCCTTCTTTAGATTTTTCTAGGATATTTTATGTTGGGCATCAAGGTCTGTATACCAGTCAATAGCTATTCCTTGCAGAGTGGCCGAGAATGTCTTCAACCAATAGTCCCGATTGTCCTAGCCATTTGCTTCCTAGATGGTGACGCATGTCTTGCAATGCCATACGAGGTCCTCTAACCCATTGCCCATGAATTTTGGGAGTTTTTGCTTCTCTAGGATGTGTGCCATCTTTCTTTTCTATATGGTTTTATGCAATGCATGGAAATGGATATATGTTGGGAAGGTATTATGTATCGGGGAGGTACCGTACACTCATGGTCTGGTTGGGCCCTTGTCAGTCGAGCTTTGGTCACCTTCGCTTCTATAGTCCCTCCTTCCTTGGGTTTTCAAATCTGACCCTCCTATTTTGATGCCCTCTGACAAGGACAAATTTTTAATGTCGGATAACGTTGCTTCAAAGATAGTGGCGATTTCCTCGTGCATGTCTCATACCGCCTCCTCTCTTTGTTCAAAATATCTTGATGGGGTGCTTTGTGACTCAGCTCTGAAGTCCTCTTCACTTGATGTCAAGTGTGGGGCCTGGTCGGGGAGATCTTCCTCCCCTATGTCTGGAAGTGGCAGGTTCTTGGCGACCTCAGCCAACTCCTTCCACATACACAATTTTTGCCTCTCCCAACTATGACTCTGACTCACACTCTCATTTCTGTTGTGTTTATCCAAACTCTTTGAGTTGGCAACCTCCCTTAATCATCATCTCCTTTTGGCCTGTTCTTTTATGTGGAGAGATCTTTGTACAGTTCCCTCATTTACTCCTTCGGTGGTAGTGGTATGTCTATCTTTGTTTGGCCATAGGGGCATCAAGTACCAGAGGTACGACACCAACTAGCCTACCTCTCCTCTTCCTCCCTATGACTCCACTCCTAGTACTATCGGAGGACTTGTTGCCACCAAAGTTCCTTTGCCATCTCCTCCCTTTAGTCTTGGAGTGCAATCAGATTTCTAGTGAGTAACCTTGGAATACTTCCGAGCAGGTCAAAGATGGGGGTGTTGATGGTGAGTTCACCATGTACCGTGCCTTCTGAGATGACTCTCTCCTGAGCCTCTCACTACACGTACTACCTAACCGACACGTCCCACAACTCCACCAAGTCTGTCATCAATTGATCCTCTCATTCTTCTTTCATGGTAGTCTCTTCGTGCATGTCATTGTCCACAAAAATTAATTGTTGGTTCAATGGCTGCCCCGTTAATTGCTTCCGCCTACCGCCATAGTTATCTCCAAGTTCATTCAGGCAACGACACCAAAATATTTAATCCTAAATGTATGGTTGGTGAAGAAACAAATAACACAGTATTTCCCACACGTATCAAATATTCATGTAACTGAACAATTGCACATCATAGCATAAATGACAATGATACTAATTAGACCAGAAGAATTATATCTTTATTCTAGTGTCTAGAAAATGTCCATACATCCATCCCCCTGCCGAGGTTCCAACCAAATAATATAAAGACCCGACGGTTGGTCAAGTTGCCAACCGTCACCAACTCCCAACTACCTGGGAACCTCTCAGCGATAACATAAACATAAACATAACATAACACACTTACCAATATTATTCTTACTAACATACGTTATCTACCCCTAACAATCTTAAAACTAGGTTTTAGGCTAGGTTCAAATTAGTCAAAGATGAACATTCTCTTCTAGCCCAATTAGCCCAGTTAAAGAAAGAAATCCCTGAATCCATGAGAGATTTTGTGGCTAAGTTTGACAAAATTGTCCATAAGATTCCAGCAAACCAAAGGCTTTCTGATGATAATTTAAAATGCATTTTCATTAATTCTATGCCCTCTGAGATTGGTTTCCTGATCCGCAGGCAAAGAGTAGCAGCCCTAGCTGATGTGAAAACATTGGCCATAGAATTAGAAGATTATTTAATCACTTCAAGAAAGTGGAAGAGGGAAGTTCAAACTTCAATAGCACAAGCATCAACTTCATCTGATCTTGTGATTCAGAGACTAATGAATGATATGATAACTCTGAAGAGGCAATTACCCAAAATGAACACTTCTTATCTGCAAACTTACCAAGATATCCCAAGGAAAGTCCCTAATCAGTCAACAGGAGATAGAAGCATAACTTTACAATTGCTTCCCATGCAACAAAGGCTAGCAATTGAGGCACCCCTGCCTACGACCAACATGTGTATCTTTCATCTTACTGATGACCATGATGGAAATTCTTTCCTGGAGATGGTAAATTATGCTCAAATGGTTGGTTCAAAGGAGGCATTGTTGGAATCAAGTGAAGAAGAATCCCCTAGGTAGCCTAGTGACTCTAGAATCTACTTCCTAGAATACAAGTCTGATTTTGAAAGAGGAGGTCATATTTTGGTTACCTTGGAGGATCCTTCCTATGTTGTGCTGACTAGAAACCAACAGAATGTCAAACCTCAAAGTGCTTATTCTTCCTCTGTTGTCAACCCCAAAGGTAAGGAAATCATTTCTCAATTTCATAATAATGATTTGAGAGCTCAAGAACCTTAGTCATTGAAGTCTGTAGACATTGAGAGTTTGTTTGATATTGTTTAATTTTGTAAATCCTCTTGGATTCAAATTATGCCAGCTGAATATCTTAAATTAAACCCTAAGGAACTTGATAGGTTAGTTAAGTTTGTGAAAGGAAATAATGCATATGTATAAGCTGATATGATACAACAATCAGCTAACACCACTTTTTCCTCTAAAGAAGATGTGTCAACTTGTCTTGCTACTCATGAGGCTTCCCCTAAAATAGTTTCCCATCAAGATGATGACACGTTGTCTATCCTTGAATTGAAACCTAAGTCTTTTTATATATCCCTATTTATAAATGGACATAAATTGAATAATTGTATCAGACTCTAGTGCCTCATATAACATCATGTCATCTGTTGTAGCCAAGCCTCTAGGATTATCCCTGACTAAAACCTTTGGTAGATGTTACTCCATGGACTCCAAGCAAGTACCCTTGTTAGGATAGATTAAAGATGCCCAAGTAGCCCTTGTCGCTCATCCTGATAAAAGAGTTAAGTTAACTATTCTAGTAGTTGATATTCCTACAAGTTATGGCATGTTGCTTAGTCGTACATTTTGTTGAGACCTAGGAGGAAAAATTAAAATGAACTTGTCTCAGGTCACTATCCCCATAGGGAAACAACAGGTCATTTTACAACCAGAGGCTAAGTTTAAGTTCACTGTTTTTCCTTCCAATGATCCAAAGGCACAAATATTGTACCATGAATGTGAATTTGGGAATTATATGATCTTATCTGATAATGAAGTTGCAAGAAATTTGTCTCAACCTAAGGCACTTGAGAAGCTATGGATGATGGAATTTGATGGAAGTTGCTCAGCATCTAGCTCTGGAGTCAGGGTAGTTCTTATTTCTCCCTCTGGCAAACATATTCCTTTCTCTTTCAAGTTGGAGTTTAATACCACAAACAATACTACTGAATATTAGGCCCTGTTGTTGGGAATAGTTGAGGAAAATAAATTGGGACTGAAACTATTACAGATAAAAGGAGATGCCAAGTTGACTGTAAAACAAGTAAGAGGGTTATTCACTGTAAAGAATGAAAGATTAAAGAACTACCGGAATAGGGTATGGGATGAAATTGAAAGCTTTGATGCTTTTTCTATTGAAGCCATCCCACGTGAATTCAATTCTAAAGTTGATTCTTTGGAAATGTTGGCTTCTCTATTGATTCCTCATCCTAAGTTCACAGTAGATACATACCAGGTGGAGTTAATATATAGGCCAAGTGTCCTTGATAGCTCAGAATTTTGGTAAGTCTTTGAAAATGATAAGCACATAATTTTTTTTTACATTCTGCTGAAATGTTCACATTCTTTTAGGGATCTGAAACTGAATGTAAGGAATTCTACCCAAATCCAAGAGAGAGACCGCGAGATAAAATTACCTAGTTGAAAGGAAATAATATTCTTAGAGGGTTAGTGTCTTTGGAGCATCTTTTTGATCGTCAGGACACTTTCATCAAGAAGGAGGATGAATGATTACCACCAACTCATGATTATGGTGATTATGAGAGGATTAATATTGGTAATGAAGAGGATCCTAAGTTAGTCAATTTGGGAAGGTGTTGCACCCCCGAAGAGAAGAGAAGATTTTTTAGTTTGTTAATGGAATACAAGGATGTGTTTTCTTGGTACTATGATGATCTAAAAAAAATCAGAGATGGGCAGTTTCAGCACCATATTCCTACGAAACTAGGAACAAGTCCATTCAGGCAAAAATTGAGAAATTTTAATCCCAAGGTTGTAGAAGCCATCTTCAAGGAGGTGGATAAAATATTAAAGGCAAGAATTATATATCCTATTCATCATTCCACCTGGATAGATAATATAGTTCCAGTTCATAGAAAGGATGGAGAGATAAGGATTTGCCTGCTATGGATCATATTTTGCAAACAGTCCTGGGTTCTGAAATAATGTCGATGTTAGACGAGTTTTTAGGCTACAACTAGATTAGTGTCTCAGAAAAGGATCAGCACATAACAACTTTCATCACTCCATGGGGTACCTTTGCATACAACATGATGTCGTTTGGTCTGATAAATGTTGAAGCAACCTTCTAGAGGGCTATGGGCTTGTCTTTTGGTCACCTGAAAGATAAAATAATTGTTGTATACCTTGATGATTTAACTGTCTTCTCAAAAAGGAGAAAGCATCACTTGAGGAACTTAAGTAAATTTTTGCAGAGGTGCAGGGTGCATGGAGTGTCTTTGAATCCGAAGAAGTCATTGTTTGGTGTTACTGAAGGTAAACTGCCTGGTCACATCATTTCCAAAGAAGGTGTCAGGGTAGATCCGGAAAGGGTGAAGGCAATATGGCAGCTAATTTTACCATCTAATAGAAATGAAGTTAGATCCTTCTTTGGTCAAGTGAATTTTTTGAGAAGGTTTGTCCTTGATTTTGTAGAAATTACCCAATACATAGTGAATTTGATGAGTGAACAACAGGTATTCAGATGGAATGATGAGGGGAAGAAAGAATTTGAGGTGGTAAAAGAAGCTATAGTGCAAGCTTTTGTGCTCATTAATCCAAATTTTAAGAAGGATTTCATCATCTACTACTATGCCTCTAAGCATACCATGCAGGGAATTTTATTGCAAAAAAATTGAGGAAAATGAGGAAGCTCCAATTGCCTTCATCATTGTACCGCTCAAGAAGCATGAACTAAAATATTAACTGATGGAGAAGAAAGCATTTGCGGTTGTAAAAGTTGTTAAACATTTCAAAGCCACATGGTTATAAAAAATACAGGAGTTCAATCAAGATTTAAACCAACTAAATTGGGGAGGGGACAAGGCTTATGTAAATTGATTGCAAAGAGTAAGAATGAAGTGCATGAGGAGTTTCCTTTGGTCCTACTTGTGGGTCTTCAAGATTCTTGGTTTGTAGATGTGGTGTTTTATCTCACCTATGGAGAATGTCCTAAACATTTGTCACCTAAGGAGAAATGCAATTTGAGATTGAAAGTTGCTAAGTATGTCATCTTTGGTAATATTTTGTACAAGAAGGTATTGGATGAAACTTTCTTACGTTGTGTGGATAAGGAACATCATGAAGCTCTTCTGAAAACATTTCATAAGGAAGCTTGTGGAAAACATTTTTCTTCAATAGTGACTGCTTATAAAATTTTGAGGAACTGTTACTATTGGCTAGGCATGTTCAAAGATGCTTACACCTGGGTAGCAAATTGTGAAAAATGTAAGATGTTCATAGGAAAGCCAAAACTTGTGGCATTACCCCTTATACCTATTGTTATTGATGAACCATTCAAGCAGTGGGGGCTGGATTTCATAGGTCCATTGTTACCTTCCTCAAGTGTTGGACATACACACATACTGCAACAGACTATTTTACCAAATGGGTAGAAGTTGTTCCTATACAAAAGACTACATCTGAAGTGACTGATAATGCTATGAATTTTTCCTCTACATAAATCTCTATTTTTTGTTATGATCATGGAATTTATATTGCCCACTCTTTAGATTACTATCCGCAAGGCAATGGTCAAGCAGAGTCTAGCAATAAGAACTTGATAAACATTATGAAAAAGTTGGTAAGTGAGAATTCAAAGGATTGGCACAAGAAACTATATGAGGCTCTCTGGGTAGATATGACGTCTCCTAAAAGGGAAATAAGGATGTCTCCTTTTGAATTAGTGTATGGTGTGGGAGTACAACTATCTCTTCCTCTAGAACTGGCAGCTTCAAAATTACAGATAGTTGTTGAGGACGCATATTTTCAAGATTCCCTAGAGAAAAGAATCATGCATTTGATGAAAATAGAAGAAGAAAGGGATAAACTTGTTGATTGGATCACTGAACATCAGGTGCGTGTCAAGAAATTTTTTGACAAAAGAGATAGACCCAGAAAATTTATGCAGGGAGAGTAGGTCTTACTTGGGATAGAAGAAGGGAACCTAAAGAAACACATGGTAAATTTGAATTACTATGGAAAGGCCCATTTTTTTATTCATGAGGTTAAGGAGCCTAATTCTTTCAAGCTTACCTATATTGATGGTATTGTTCTTCCCTTGTCTTATAATGGATAGGATCTTAAGCTCTATAAGATGTAAAGAAGAAGTCCCCTACATGTTTTGCAGGTTAGTTGTGTTTTCTTTTTGGTTGTGTCAATTGTGGTGTGTTTGTTTTGTTGGCCTCGGTCTTATTTTCTATCTTTTGTGCGAAATCAAAGATTTAAAAGTCCTCCCTAGTCCTTTATAGTCCTAGTCCCCAGTTATAGTCGATGTTACCTCCTTAATTTTTCGTGAGCATTATGTTCTCACATCATCAAAATAAGGAGTTTTTATTTTGTCTGGGCTTGTGTAAGTCTCAATTTTTGTCTTGTTGAAGTTGTTCTTGAACTCGAACCTCTCGGTTGAACCTCTTCTAAGTTCAAGGTTCAAGTTCAAGCAGAGTATGTTGTATCGTGGCTTACCTTTTAAAGAGTTAGAAGCCTTTTAAATAATTGTCATTGAACTTGAACTATTGAACCTTTTCAAAGTTCAAAGTTCAAGGTTCACAGTTCAAAGTTTTGAAAGCTGAGTCCTGTTTGAGTCCTGTTCTTGTAATATGTGAGTCGTGCCATTTTGGTGTCTTTGTCATTGGTTTGTCCTCTTATGTTCTTTTGAACTTGAACTTTTGAGCCACTTTTCAGAGAGCTCAAAGTTCAAGGTTCAATGTATCGAAGGCCTTGGAGATGAAGAAGTCCCACATCAACAACAATCATATAAGGAATATTCCAGATTTAAAAGGTGAACCTCGAGGGAATGAGTTGCGATGAGAAACCGTACATGAGAATAATCATTTAAAACAAAGGTATAAAGGGAAAAGACTTGTAATTAATGAATTTTCAGAATTAAGTCTTTTCAGAGTAATTTGGTAAGGATCAGTATGCAGTTACAAATCATAGCAAATCGTGTGACCAATTTTTAAGCCTACCCTCAAGATTTGTTTTGTTTTTAAAAATAATTACTTGCCTTCTTAATCTACCCAATTTGGTAAGTAAAGGATTTGCGCAGGCGATATTTTATGTTCTTGCCCCTTTGAATTCAGAGCTCTCCATGAAAGGTGAGTTAAAAATCATCCTCCCATTCCTATGATTTCATATTTGAAAGATTTATTTGGTAGTTCAATTGGTTTAGTCCATCTCCCATGCTGTGTTTTTTTTCCATTTATAAATCCAAAATGAGACTAAAATTGCCTAAGATAGACCAAAGGTCATGGTTAGTTTATTCCCTACTTGAGTTAGGGGATAATTTCTTGTAGTCAATGGATTTAGATGAATTTCATGAAAGGGCACAAAATTCTTCTAGTTCTCCCTTAATGCAAAAGATTCTAGAAAGTGGGTTAGTAGAAGCGGTAGGTTTCCCTCCAGCAGTGTCATGTCCTGAGCTAGTTTTGGAGTGCATGAATAGATATGACCCTGTTCAGAGATGTATAAAATGTGTAGAGGGTGAGGTTCTAATCAAGATTAGTCAGGAGGTCATTGCCGTTGTAATAAAAATTCTTGAGCAAGAGAAGTATGAGGATTGGATAGTGTGTAAGTATCAGGGGATCTTCTTTGAGAATAAATCATTCTATATAAGTGTCATTGCTAGAAACTGGTTGTTAAAATTTCAAAGGGGAGGTTCTCGACTGTTGATTCCATTAACCCAGGAACACTTAATCAAAGAGGTAAAGGATATATTCATCATGTTACACAAAGTAAGGGGGAACCAAATTGCTTTCTATTGGGAAGATTGGATTTACTTCTTCATTCAGGTCATCTTTGATGATAATAGATATATTGATTGGGCAGAATTGATCACAGACGGGCTACATGAGCGTTTGAGTTGCTTTGGTAATAAGAAATTCTATATGTCTTCATATCTCCTATATTTATTGGCATGTGTTAGGCCATATTCTGGTTTACATCATGAAATGTGGATTGATGGTATGAAAATATATGAATATCATCCACATCTACAACAACATAGGTCTTGTGAAAATTATCACAAGTTGCATGATTTATTTTTAGGTAGGATGGTGTTTGAACTAAGTGGGAATATTCATAAAAGGTTGTCAGATGAAGCCATGCAGTTGATAAGAACTTATGGCAGCTACTTCATACAATTTCCCAGGTTCACTTACCTAAGGGTGGGAGGTTTTGAAGGAGAACCTTATAAGCTACCTAGGTATGCATTGGACGGGCATATTCTGATGGAAATATGTAGGAAACTAGCCTACATTGATATGAAGTACATGGCTAAACATTAGTCAGGTGTCTCATTTCTTATTGAATTGACATATTTTATCTATAATAGTATTTTTCATGTCTAAATTTATAATTAGAGTTTAAGAAGTTGAATTTCCAATTGTATGTACCTTGAGTTAATTGTGATGCCAAGGGACTTGCTGCTACACATCTAACATTGAGAAAGGATTTCACTCATGTGCCAAATATGGAGAACTTCTGGGCTGACTGTTGTGATGAATTTGAAGTCAAGAAGAGGGCACATCAAAGGTTCACCTTATAGCAAGCCAGGGTTTATGATCTAAAAATGAATGTTGCTAATGTTGAAGTTGATGATAGTGAATTCATTACTCCTCAGTTTATAGTTAGTAGACAGAAAGGAGTGATTCTAAAAGTGGACTGGGATAAAGAAGAGGAGGATTAGATTCAAGCAAGAACATTTCCAGTCATTAGAAGGACTGAAAAATGGTTAAGAGGATGAAGAATGGGGATAATTTCAATAAAAAGCTCAACTTCACCCACTGAGATTCTAGTAGCTAACTCTCTTGTCACACCTTGTGTTGCAGGTTCCTCCAACACACATGTTAAGACTAAATAGGCACAAGGCCAATCAGGGTCAAGAAGGAATTGACTCCTACCAGGATCACTCAGTCTAAAACCAGAAACAAAGTAAAGAAACCATCTATGAATTTAGTAATAGTTGATTTGGATGCCCCTCCTAACATGGACAACACTCCAGCCCATCCAAACTCAGAGGTGCAAAACATTGACATTGTAAGTGATAATCAATAGGTGGGAGATGTGATAAATACAACTAACACATTGGTGGTAAAGAAGGGAAAGGAAGTTGAATCTAATCCTGATAAAGCTCATGTACACACTAGACCTCTATGGTTAGAGAACACTCTGAGTAGTAAGAAAAGCAAAATAGTCCCTGCTTCAGTTTCATTGGAAGATATGGTAAGTAAATCCCAGGGAAAGACTCCCAAGGCCAAGAAACTAAAGACAATCTCCAAAATTGATTTTAATGACAACATAGGTAATTGGACAACAGAAATTGCTCACCCAAATAGTGATGAAGTCATAGCCAACCCTAGTGCAAAGGATTTCACAATTGAAAAACTAAATCTTGGTGCGGGAACCCAAGCAACTGATGCCTACCATCTTGAAACATCGACCAAGAAAATACTCAATAGAAAATGGAAGGATGAGAGGGATAAGAATGAGATGAAGGAAATTCTAAGGAGAATGGAAGAGTATATTGAAGAAATTAATAATCCAAACCCTCAACCTCTGTCACAACTTCCAATGTCCTTGGACCCTAAATCACCTACTAATCAAAAGACTCTAGAAAAAATACAAAAATCCAGGCTCATTATAGTAATTGTGATGGAGTGGTTAGAAGGAATTCGGAAATCGGGTGTAGAGTATTTTATCAATTTGAGCAAAGTTTATGATGGGGCATTAATGGTGATGAAGGAGTTGGAAGTTGAAATCATGAATTGGGAAAAAAAAATGAAAAAAAGAAGAAGCTAAATGGGCATTGAAAGCAGCATAGATGCGAGAAGTGCAAATCTATGGGGTAATGAAGTTTCTTGCTGAGAAATGTGTAGCTGGCTTAAATGATAGTATTTTGTATGTTTGCAAGAGGAACATTGAATGGAGGAATTCCTTAATAAAGAAATATTATGAAGAATCTGCAAAAGTAGTGCATCAGCTCATGGAATTAGTTGCATCCATGCGAAATGAACTTGTGTGCATCAGAATAAAGTATCTAAAAGATGATGGTAAGACTCTCAAAGCTGCGAAGGTTATAGCAGAACCATTTGAAGGAAAAATTAATTATGTCAAAGAGGAAAAGGATCTAGTTCTGGAGGATCTGTCCACCATTGCAAAGATTGAATCTCTTCTATTTTTATGCATCAGGCACAAGGACAGTCATTCCAACAAAGTTGCACAAGTTTGTATGGAAAAAGAGGTCTGGAAGCAGAGGATGATACATGTAGGACTCCCTCATGGTGCCTTAATTTGGTATTTCTTCATTGCTTGCGTTGGATGGAAGAATGAAACAAATTTCAAAAATGTTGAGCCCAATCAGAATGATCCATGACTATTTTTTTTATTATTAGTTTTGGCAGATTTAGTTTTAAGTTTTAAGTAAACTTCTCTTAAACTTCGGGGCAGAAATCTTGAATTTTTTTGTTTCCCTCTTTAAACCATTAGCTAGGTTGTGGCTATAAAATCTATTTTTTGATACTCTAGAAAGGTCCGATAAATGTTGTTAATGTGCTGAAGTAAACTCTTGATACTTTATCTATTTTTGAAGATATGAGGAAAGATATTCATCTGCAAATTGAATATATGAAATCAATTTTGACAGTTTGAATCTGTGTGTTTGAATCCAAGGAATTTATTTCTGTGTGAATGAATTCTTGTTCAAATTGAGCTCATTCCTCATATTGAAAATTGTTACAAATTGAGGAGTAAAAAATTCTTCTTTCATTTTTTTGCATTAAGTTGGATTAGTTAAGATAGTCAGTGAGCTATTTTCTTAAATTGATATATGAGTATTTTGCATCTTCATAATATGTTGATGTATGGAGATGAATTCCTTTAATGTTTTTGGGTTAAAAGTGTAGATGAACTCATAGATTAAATTAATTCAATGAAGGTATTTGAAGGGAGATGTACCTTAATTCAGAGGAGAATGAATTATTTTTGTTTATCCAACTGTGTGGTTGCAAATTTGTCTTTAAAGGGTAGCAAAGGTTAAGGGAAGAATAGAGATTTTGAAAAAGACAAGTCTATTAACCAATACACATCATTTTGAAAATCTGATTTTAACAATTAGTAGGCGGTCCCAGGCCACCAAACAATAAAAACCAAAAGTTACCCCTATCAAAGATATGGTTACCCTATGATTGTATTATGCCCAATCTGAAAAAATCACTAAAACCACACTGATCATAGGCACAACCATTCATACTAGCAGCTGGTGTATCATTCATACTGTTGCTCTCATTACTCCAGTCACCTAGCAATGCATATCCACCCAACTGCTAAAAACATTCATTATGAGACAACACACGGTTGTCATGCTCTTTGACAGACAAACATCCATATTCATTGTAGCATCCATTATGACATACCTTGGATACATGATTCATCAAGAAAGTACATGGTTGTCACAATGACTGAGAAAGCTCATGCACCTCATCATTCTCAATATCAGGGATTCCCATATCATTACTAAATAATAGATCCAACTCATCCTTTGAATCTTCTTGCATATGAATGCAGGAGCCTTCATCAAGGAGTTCATTCATAACTAGCA
Source organism: Cryptomeria japonica (assembly GCF_030272615.1). Taxonomy (NCBI): domain Eukaryota; kingdom Viridiplantae; phylum Streptophyta; class Pinopsida; order Cupressales; family Cupressaceae; genus Cryptomeria; species Cryptomeria japonica. The sequence goes on along the minus strand of NC_081405.1, from coordinate 240,929,291 downwards.
AGCTCTCTTCATTATAATCAATAAGAGAATCCTTTTGATAGTGATCCACATAGTGGATCTCATAAGCATACTCATATTCAGTTGTGTGGACCTCTGAATCATCATCAACCACCATAATCTCAAGTTCATCACAACTGTCATCTTGAAGTTTAAAAACTTCTATACCTTCATAGGCATTTCTAGCCTCTTTTATGTCACAGGCATAACTTATGTTGGCCAATGAATATTGCCAATCAAGGCAACTATTGTTCTCATTGTCTGACTCAACACAAGAATCTGATACATCCATTACATCAGTTGGCTCTTCCACTTCCTCATGGTACATAGGTATCTCTTCCCATGGAGAACACAAAGTACCAACATCTTGTTGACTAAAATCAAGTTCATATAGAACATATGAACCTATTTCCTCACCTTCATGGAGATTATTCTCACAGATTGACAAAACATCATCCTCATCGGAAAAGTGCATCCTCCTCTTCAAAAAGTGGATTTGAGATCACATAGGAATTGATCTCAAGCATATCATTGCAAAAAACATGTAGGTTCATATCTGTGGTATCATAATACAATGGATTCACGGTTATATATACCATGTCCATTTGTTGGTCACTACATGTCACCTCATTTATTTTAGGTGTCCTTGGTCCTTGCACTTCATTGATGTCATATTGTTGCACCATGTCATGAGTTTGAGTAATAAACTCATTATCAACATCAACATCTTTGTAGGTGCAACTGGACGCAAGGATTCATTCTCCTCATTTAGCTCATATTCATAGTCACCAACATTGCCCAGGTTTGCTTCATTCTCAAATGTTGCCACTGAGTTAAAATCCAATTTATAATCCTCATTTTGAGCATTAGGACAGAAAACTACATGATTCCTATCATGAGAATAAATTGCATTATCATAAGCATATGCATTAAGATCATAACCAACATGGTTTTCAATACTTGTATATGCATAGTCAACATAATGTGTTCCTTGTTCACTTGCTAACTGAGGTATTAGACCATTGACACATGCCAAAAGGCATTTCTCTTAGATCAAAACTATTAGAGGTATGCCATTGAGTCACTATCACTGTCATGTCTTCATTTCTTGTAGCCACCTTTATGCTATTGTTGATTGAAGCTTGATCATACACCATTGGATCAATGACACCTTCATACAACTAGTGAGAAACACAAGGCTTAGCCTGATATGCATTTATGCACATCACTAGGTTTGGGACAACAGGATCATACTGATGTAGACTGGCATTCTCAAGTGCATACACATAACCCAGTTGCTCATAGGTGTAGCTTGGAGTGGATTCTTGAGGTATAGTCATTGCTTGAGGCACACTTGCTTCTTCAACAATCATCACACCAGCTCTAGGCTCATGAACATCGCTATGTAAAACTTGCTAATTTACATTTTGGTAAGACATACATGAGGGGACAACAAGTTGGTAGTCAACTCTAACTTTGCAACCATCTATTTTGCTTGCACACCAAGTTATCTTTTCAGGCTTTACCATCCTACTCATTCTAAACTTAGAGACTTTCTCAATAATCATGGCTATCTCATAAGCTTCATACAAGCTTTCAAGGCTCTCATTTCTCAGTTTGTAGCTCATATTTTTACCATAGGCACCAAGATAAACCACCAAAGCTATGTCATCTGATGCTCTGATATTTTGAGAGATTCTTTTCAATGTCTTTGCAAATCTAAGATTAAAAGTTATGACCAAACGATCTTCTTCAATGTGAATCTCCATAAAGTCTTGAATCATTGAAAGGTCAGAAATTTTCTCAAAAAACTACTCTTTGAAAGCTGACTGAAACTCTTCCCACGAGCTAATCGATCATGGTAACCAATTAGAGAACCACTCTCTTGCATCCTCTTTCAAGGAATGGACAAAGATCCTCATAAATCCTCATGATCAACCTCATAGTCTTCCATTAACTCACTGAACCACTACAGGTGTTTCTCGACTGATTCTTCTTTCAACCCATCAAACTTAGGAAGCTTATCTCTGACTTCAGGGGGTATGGGGTTTGGGAAACCCACAATATCATCAAATCTCAAGGCCTTATACTTCAAAGTGATGAAATCCCTCTGATTACTTGGTCGGGGCTGATTTCTAATCATACTAACATTGGGAGCCAAGTAGGGGTACAAATTTGAATACATTTTAAATGTACTCTTACAAGTTTCTTGGAAATACAAATACAAGAGACTTGTGACTACACTCTAAACCATTTTTCAAGAGTGCAAATAATTACAACATGCTTCTTCTTTCATGAAAATAAAACTCAGAAAATAACCAAACAACATGTAAAAAATTTCTTGTTACAAATTCCCTTTCTTAATGTTACAACCATTCACTAGGGAACTTTCGAGTTCTAAAAATTTCAACAAATATTTTTTAGAAAAAACTTATTCTCGACAAGATATTTGAGAGTACCTGGAAGTATGCAGTTGCTTCTCTCTTTCTTCTTTGATAGGACTTTGAATGTTCGGATCTTGCATCATCTCTTCATCATGATCTTTCACAAAGTTGCCACCTCCTTGTAGAGGAACAATATTTGAATAACAAAGAGCTATTCAAAAACTAAGTATTCTGAGTTCCTCACCAGTAGAGACACTTCAAACTCCTTCACACAATTTGCAATAAATTTCTTCCAGACTGATAACTTTGTAACCAGAGACTCATGGGAGAATTAATAAGCTTTGTCAAGCTTTTCATTTAAGACTATCCCCAATAGAGTTGCCAACCTGTTAGCATTTTTTCTTACTACCTTCAGTCCTAAGGAGATACACAACACCAGACTATGGGATTAGCAATCTAGAACATGATATCAACACTATCAATAGACTAAAGACAAGAAAATGTAACTGAACAAGGCTATACAAGCCTTCTACTCTTTGAGCTCCACTAGAATTGGGAGGATGTTCCTATTGTAAGTCTGAAAATGATAAAATTGTACAAACTAACCAGCAAACCTATCTTAACAAGGTGGATAGTTCTCAGATGCATGATAATGGGTTCTTGACATTTCACCATTACTTGAGCATAATCCCATTTTGCTCCATGAGAAATAATGAGAACAAAGACTAAAATAGTCCTACCCCTACAACATAAAGGAAAAGAAGAAATGAAATGATTTTCATTAGATATGGAACCAACTAAACCAGAACTTGCAAAGAAATGACTAGTGCCAGAGAGAGGGCAGCATAGTCACATAAAATATCACTTAGGTTATTGCATCCAAAATATGCTTTGAAGACCCGTTGAATGCTATTAACTTGTAATAACACGGTCACTGAAATAGTATTAAATAATCATACTTAGTAATCCATATGAAACACAATAGTCTCATTATACTCATGAAAGCATTTACTCCATCCCTTGAACAGATAGCAATTAGAATGTATAAATCAACATAAAAAATGTGCTTTAAGACTGAGAATAATCCTTGATTGTTTCACTCAAAGAAACATACATTCTAGAATGGAGACAAAAAGTTGATAGCATAAGACTATGAAACACATTTAGAAGCATAAGACTTAATAAATAAAACAAACTTTTAGATATCTGCACCTAACTAAGAACACTTTACACAATGCTTTACATTACATTGTCTTCCTTAGCAGAGAATCAGGGTTGAAACCCTTCAATGAGGAGAAAATAGAATAAGTAGACAAGAGAGAAAGACCTATAAAAACCCTAGAATATTGATGAGCCTAAATAATGGCTTTGTTTTGATACTTTTTTGTCATAGTATTCCTACCTAGGTCTTGTGTTTAGATAATGTTTGGATTTGGATACTCTCCTTGTTGATGTCTTTTTAAGTGTTTCTAGAACTGATTTGTCTAATACTTAAGGTTGCCATATAATGGTTTCTAAATGGTTTATCTATGCAAAATATCTAACTCAATCTTAAGTATGGTTTAATTTATATCATGTTAACATTAGTATATATACATTCTTTTTGTGCACATTAACATCATGATGTAGGGTCGACCAAGAAAAGGAAAGACTAAGTTGGCAGTTTAAACGAACATCAAACATACGACCGCGATGTAGACCCAGTCAAAGAAAAGCAACATTGAATCCACTTGACCATTTCTTCAGCAGAATGGTTTATGAGACATTTATAAATGTTCTTAGTGGAGCTTACATATAGGAAACAAGTCATGCTATATCTGTTGGCATTTTTTATGATTAATGCTATGATTGTCATTTATTTAAAATTTTGATGTATGCTTTGTATATCTTCATGTCTATCTTTGTACACAAATAGTTATACATTGTTTTGTTTGCAAAAGGGATGGTGTATATTCTTAGGGGGAGTAATTTTGATTATGGCATATTTTTGTTGTAAAACACTTAGATGTCAAAATTTTGCCTAAGTGTTCCCATCAATGCCAGAGGGGGAGATTGTTGGCATTTTTGATGATTAATGTTGTGATTTTCATTGATGGACACACATTTGATTTGAGATTTCTTTTTGTATGTATGAGTTAAAGCTAAACCGGTATTTGTTCCAACCAATATGATGTATTATAGTCTTTAGACTATCGGTGTTTTGCAGAAAGTGTTTACCAATCTGAAGTAGTATGAAGACCCCAAGTGGTTCGAGGATCTCAAGCGGTATGAAGGAACAAAGCGGCACAACCCATATTTCCCAATCTTCATTATTGTCAAATCGGCAACTGATATTTTTCTTCAACCGGTATTTTGTATGAACTGGTAATACTCTGTGATGAGTTACCAACCGACATTTTGTGATGAGTTACCAACTAGCATTTTGTGATGAGTTACCATCCATCGATTGTTTGGCAGTGCCAACACTTTAACGATGCTTTTTGTGTTGTGTTATAGAATATGTCTAGATGCATTGAACCTAGGGAATTGTAATGTAATCCTAGTGGACCGACATGAAATCAGATTCCTTGATAAGGACATCATGTCTAGGGTTTAAGGTGTAAGAAGAGTTTTTGTGAGTGATAAGATTGAAGAAAAGTTCAGGTCTGGGAGTAGAGGCAGAGAGTGAATGTGTTGAAGACTAAAGTAATGTTGGAATGCATTAGGAATGAACTATCAAGGATCTAACCAAGAAATCTATACTATTTACTAGATCACTCACTTGTTGATTACTTACATCTTTGACAAGTCTGAAGCCCTTAGCCAGGTAGGCCCAAAAGCCTTTTGTAAATCCTCTAACAAGGTGGTTCACATCTGTAGATCTAAAATCCTCTAGAAAGGTAGTCTTTAATCGGACTTATCTCCTAATAGAGATTGAGATTCCTAATAGGATATGTTCTGGTAAAGAATATTCTATGACCTTAACAGGTCTAACCTTAATCGGTCTGGTTCCTATTCTATAGATAGTTACTTGTGAGTTCCATCTCACCATGGTTTTTCCCATTTGGGTTTCCACGTCAAAATCTCTCATGTTATGGTATTTGTGCTTTTGTGGGTGAATGCATTATTTGCTATTTGGTTTGCATGTGTGCTAATCAGTTTGTCTACTAAACTATTTTATGAGTTTACTGGTAGTCTATTAAAGTGTTTAAGTACAATAATTTTTGGCATACTAATTCACCCCCCTCTTAGTATTAATCAATTGGTATCAGAGCCAACCTTTCTATAAGTCTAACCACTTGGAAAGAGATATGGGGGAACTTACTCATCAACTCACTCAGTCTGAGCAAGCCTATGATGATCTTATGGTCAAATATAAGGCCTCCAAGAAAAAAGGAGAGAACATGTTGAGAAACTGATGGAGCTATCTAAAAATAGTTCTTCTGATGAAGCAGACATGGAAGCCCTCATTCAATAAGTAGAAAAGCTAAATGAATTCAATTCCAACCTGAGAAAAGAGTTGGAAGGATTGACTATTCGAATGTGTGAAAAGCTTGAGAACCAGAGGAAAGCTGAAGATCTAGTAAAAGACAAAGATCATGAAATCTCCAAGTTGAAGCAAATAAAAGGAAACAAATGTTGTTATTTCCAAAGAACTCTCTAAGTCAAAGGAAATACTTGCTAAGTTCAACAAGAGTACTGTTAAGCTAGAGAAAAAGCTTGAATCTACCAAACCTGTGAAGAATACTGATGGACTTGGTTATTCTGGTTATGAGGAAGGTGAGACCTCTGGTACAAATGTTGGAGCATCGAAGAAACAACCAGCATCAAAGGATAAAGGTAAGCAAAAGTTTAAACCTATTTTCTTTAACTGTCTTAAAGAAGGCCATACTGCCAATGTGTGTAGGAGAAAAGCCTACAATAATTTTCCTTACTTTATAAACAATGTACCTAGATCTAATAAGTTCAATGGTAATTGTTATGCATGCAACAAGTTTGGGCATAGAGCATTTGAATGCAGGTCTGTTATGAACAACACTGAAAGATATCCTCAGAGGACTCAAGGAGTTGGTTCGGAACCTTTTGTGAACTAGAATCACAACTAGTTTAATTCCTTTAATCATTAGTCAGGAAGCGATGGCTATCAAGCGGCAACTGGATGGAGAGCAAACAGTTTGATCTATCATTATCATGGTCACACTGCTGGAACATGCAGGAGGAAGAATGGTAACATGAATAATGGACCTTGGAGAGCACCTAGAATGGTCTACTATCATTGCAACAAACTAGGTCACATTGCCAGATTCTGTAGGACAAGAAAGAACATATTGGATGACATACTGGTCACTCTGGAAGGAAAGATTGATATTGAAATTATTCAAGCGGATTTGAACAAAACCTGGAAAAAGAAACCAGTGGTGTTGCAAGATGAACCAATTTCTGCACCTAGTATGAAAATCATGGAACTGACAAACTAAGCATCAGAAAAGCTTAGGGGGAGTAAATGGCGAAATACTTCGAACCCTTAGTTTACATTAGTAAAAGACCTTAACTAGTATGAGATACCTATCAATCGATAGAAGACCAGAAATGGTAAAAGGCAAATCAGGGTTTACACCCTAATGGTGGAGCATTTATTATAGTAGGTGAGGAATATGTTTAAAAGGAATTTTTAAATCATTTCTCACTATCATTTTTTGAGCAAAGAAGTTTTTCAAGTGCAGAGCAAAGAAAAAGTGATTTGTGTTGCGATTCAAAGAAATTTCAAAACCTTGAAGAAGATTCAAAAGCAAATATCAAATGGTCAAGAGAAGAACTCAAAGCGGTGATTCAGCAACCGACAAAGTGTGAGGCGAAGTGGAATTAGCAAGCCCTAAATTCTTGATTTTTGAAAGGTATTTCTCAAGTTTTCTATTTTATCATGGCTTTCGCATCTCATGATAGTTCTAGTGCAACTATTGATTCTATGGACTTCATACAATGAAAGTCAAAATATAATGCCTTGTCTCAAGTACCAGCTGGTGTTATAGTAGAAGAAGGGATTTCTGATTATATAGATTGTAGAATTGAAGACCTAGGGTCTCTCACAATCCATTCTTAGCTAGATCTATTTTGTGAGAAGGATAAAAAGATCAAACCAGAGTATAGCATCTTGGAGAAGAAGAAACTTCACAATGCGGTTTACTTCCTAGAGGATTTCACGGATGACCACATTTGAATCATTCTGAGCAGAGTTCATGGTGACAAGATGTATCTTGAGAGAATACATGATATCACATCGGAAGTGATTCATGTCGTCACTAGTTTCTACAATACAGGGGAAGTGCCAACCCTAAGGAAGGTCAGCAAGACTAAAATGTCCAAGCTCACTAGTTCAGTGAGCGACTCACGTGGCATGACCGTCAACTCAATCAAGGATGATCTAGTCATGTATGCCTACATGGTGATAGGTTACCGGATTTTATTTGCTAGCAGAATTAATTCTATCTCTACTGCAGCGGTAAATGCCACTTACAGGATGATCAAGGAGGATGTATCGTTTGATCTATGCACTTGTATGCAAAGACAAGTTATGTTGAATCTTAAGTCAATCAAACAGGACAATGCGCTGAGATTCAAGTTCGGACAACTACTGGTTGGGTTGTTCTTTTACTTTCAAGGCTACTTTCCAGGAGTAGGTGATATTCAGTGGCCTACCGACCAACTAGTAACAAAACAAATCAAGGAGAGCCTACAAGCAATTGGAACCGGCTATCCGGAAGCAATGAACAAATACTTCTGAACAAATACTTTGATGAGTTCAGATGCAAAATGAGTCAAAGGATAAGAATATCTAGTGACATTGTCAAGAAATATGAAGAGGACATTTGCTTTATCATCAAAGTGGATGAATGCATAATGGAGGCCGTTGAGCCCAGACAGGAAGAAGTGGAGCCTATGGGCTATGAGGTGATGTATGATATGTTGGATGGGTATGCTTCTACCCTAATCACCTCACCCCTTGATCCTAAGGAAAAGAGAACTGGAACCTATTTGGAAAGGGTTGCACCAGTTATAGAACCCTCTAAAAAGAAAGGAAAGGCAGCGCCTTCAACATCGACACCGGTTGCTGCAGCCAATCCCAAAGTGACCAAGCGGTCACCAGTTAAGAAGAAACCAGAAGTGGCACCTACAAAAGTCTTTGAGAGGAAGTAGAAGACAAAAAGCAATACACCTGACTCAGAAGAAACTGTGTTAGAAGAACTGTCTAAGAAGAAGACTAGGCAAACAAAGAAAAAGATAAAGAATGAATTGGCATCATCTGCACCGGTAAATATTGACATTTCTTCTTACAAACCTTTGACACATTGTCAAAGAAATATAAAGAACATTGGGAGAAAAGTGCTGAATGATTTAATTGATTGTTTTGATGATTTCAATGATGATGAAAAGGAAGTAGTTGAATAGGAAATCATTAAGTATTTGTGTGTTAATGACTGGTCGCCTTCAGAACTTAGATCTAAGACACCAGATTCTTTGTATAATTCTTTAGACAATAAATGGCGCATTACCATATAAAAGGAACAAGAAATGAGGGAGAAAATATTTTCCCAACATTTTCCTGATGTATCTAATTCAGAATTTTTTGAAGTTATGAATAAATACAAAGGCCTCTTCTTCATGAGAAGAAGAAGACTCCTGTTACTGGAAGGAAAGGGTCAAGAAGTGATCAAGGATACACATACTCATGCTCAAGAAGCTCTTAAGATGCATCAAGTGGCTGAAGCCAATAGAAAAGCTGAGCGAGAACCAGAAACTGGCAAACCAGATGTAGTGTATGAGAGTGAAGAAGAACCGGTCACAGAACAAATGGACCCCATTGATGTAGACGCCCTAGATGGTGAAAATGTTACTCAGGATGCACCATCAGAAAAAACAAGAATGGAGAAGCAAGCAGAATAGGTAGAAAAGCAAAAGGAAGTAGAGGACAAAAAGGAGGAAGCAAAGAAGCAAGCGGAGGAGAAGAAAAAGGAAGAAGATGAGGAGAAAAGGAAAGAGGAAAAGAGAAAACAGGATGAGAAGAAAAAGAACGAGGAGGAAAAGAGAAAAGAGGAAGAAAAGAAAAAGAAACAAGAAGATGCAAAGAAGAAGAAAGAAGAAGAGGATAAAGAAGAGGAGAAGAGAAAGGAAGTGGAGAAGAAAAAAGTAGAGGAGGATAAGGAAGAGGAGAAGAGAAAGGAAGTAGAGAAGAAGAAAGCAGAGGAGGATAAAGAAGAGGATAAGAGAAAGGAAGTGGAGAAGAAGAAAGCAGAGGAGGATAAGGAAGAGGAGAAGAGAAAGGAAGTGGAGAAGAAGAAAGTAGAGGAGGAAAAGGAAGAGGAGCGACAAAAGGAAGCATAGAAGAAAAAGAAGGAAGAAGAGAAAAAGAAGCGGCAAAAAGCACTCAGATGGAGACTCCAAAGGCAACTGGTAGTCAAGCCAAACCAGCTGACCTCACTAGTCCTATTGACCTCCAATCTGTAAATGAAATGGAGCTGCTACAAAGCATTAAGGTTGCTCAAGAATGCCTTGAAGTGATAAGGAGGAAGGAGGAGCAAGATGTGATCCAAGCTGCGGTGGACACTCTTACTCATTTGTTACTCGATGACAAACCTCCCCAATACTTATTCATCATTGGCACAATTGAAGCTCCTATGCACCATAGTGGATGATTAGGTGCAGAGCCTAGAAGAGGTCGCAGAGGCAAATGCCAAGAAAGAGCATCAAAAGACTCTCAACATTGCCCTAGTGAAGAAGCTAAATGAGCTCCGATCCGATCTGCAAAAAGCTCAAAAATATATAAGGGATGCTCTGGATGAGGGGAATCTACTATTGAGTAAGATTTTCCAACCCCATCTCTTATGTGATGATGTGCTTGTATAGAAGCAAAAGCTATAATCTGACTTGCAGTTATACATGAGCACCTTCAAGCCACCATATGACTCTTTTACAGCTTATGGGCAAACCGTTCACCATTTTCATATCCAATCTGCCAAAATAGAGTTGGAAATCAGCAACCGGACTTGAGATTTGCAGGAACTACAACTGGTTCTACTCCCACGCCTGCAAATACTTTAGAAATGTTATCTCAATCTGGATGCCTTAATGGTGACTCAAGAGATGAGCACAATAGACACCATGGAAGAACAGGTCTCCCAAATGTAGATAGAGAAAGAAGTGGCTACCTCCCTACTTGAGTCCTAGTCCTTATCTATGAAACAATTTTTGCAGGACTTTCAATCAATTTTTGACAAATTTTCCTCTTTATTGTCATAAACTTATTATTTTAATACCAAATGGAAATAGGGGTTGTTCAGGTGTACTTTGTCATTGTTGGCAAAGGGGGAGAAGTATTCTAGTATTTAAAATTTTGATGTATGCTCTATATATCTTCATGTCTATCTCTGTACACAAATAGTTATATATTGTTTTGTTTACAAAAGGGATAGTGTATATGCTTAGGGGGAGTAATTTTGATTATAGCATATTTTTGTTGTAAAACACTTAGATGTCAAAATTTTGCCTAAGTGTTCCCATCAATGCCAAAGGGGGAGATTGCTAGCATTTTTGATGATTAATGTTGTGATTGTCATTGATGGACACACAGTTGATTTGAGATCACTTTTTGTATGTATGAGTTAAAGGTCAACCAGTATTTGTTCCAACCGGTATGATGTATTATAGTCTTTAGACTATCAGTGTTTTGTAGAAAGTGTTTACAGATCTGAAGCGGTATGAAGACCCCGAGCGGTTCGAGGATCTCAAGCGGTACGAAGGAACGAAGCGGCACAACCCATATTTCCCAGTCTTCATTATTGTCAAACCAGAAACTGGTATTTTGCTTCTACCAGTATTTTGTATGAACCGATAATACTCTGTGATGAGTTACCAACTGACATTTTGTGATGAGTTACCAGTTGACATTTTGTGATGAGTTGCCATCCACTGATTGTTTGGCAGTGCCGACACTTTAACGGTGCTTTTTGTGTTGTGTTACAAAATATGTCTAGATGCATTTAACCTAGGAAATTGTCTTGTAATCATATTGGACTGACATGAAATCAGATTCCTTGATAAGGACATCATGTCTAGGGTTTTAATGAGTTGTTAGGGTTTAAGGTGGAAGAAGAGTTTTTGTGAGTGATAAGATTGAAGAAAAGTTCAAGTCTACGAGTAGAGGTAGAGAGTGAATGTGTTGAAGACTGAAGTAATGTTGGAATGCATTAGGAACGAACTATCAAGGATCTAACCAAGCAATCTATGCTACTTACTAGATCACTCACTTGTTGATTACTCACATCTTCGACAAGTCTGAAGCCCTTAACCGGGTAGGCCCAAAAGCCTTTTGTAAATCCTCTAACAAGGTGGTTCACATCTATGGATCTAAAATCCTCTAGAAAGGTAGTCTTTAATCAAACTTATCTCCTAATAGAGATTGAGATTCCTAACAAGATCTGTTTTGGTACAGAACATTGTATGACCTTAACTGGTCTGACCTTAACCAATCCGATTCCTATTCTACAGATAGTTACTTGTGAATTCCATCTCACTATGGTTTTTCCCATTTGGGTTTCCACATCAAAATCTCTAGTGTTATGGTGGTTGTGCTTTTGTGGGTGAATGCATTATTTTCTATTTGGTTTGCATGTGTGTTAACCGGTTTGTCTGCTAAACTATTTTACCGGTTTACTAGTAGTCTAGTAAAGTGTTTAAGTACAGTAATTTTTGGCATACTAATTCACCCCCCCCTCTTAGTATTCATCAATATCTTCTCAACTACAGGACAAATGTTGTTCTGTTTTCCTACACTGACTTCTTCTTTAGTATAATAAAACTCATTCACCTATTCCATTGGAATGTGGATTGATCAATTAGGAATCTGTTATAAGTTTCTATATAAATAAAAAGTCTCTATCTCCTCTTGAAGACAGAGAGAATGACCATAGAATTTGGAATATCCAACTTTTAGACTTTTTTTTTTATAGTCAATTTGGAATAAAGATATTAGTGCTATTTTGAGCTTATCTGTTATAATCTAAGAATTGTGGATATACTCACTCAAGGGGGCCCACTTGGTGAGTAGTCCTTTGTGTTTTCTAGTTAATTTTCATCTTGCAATAGTTGTTGTTTCGGCATTTGACTATTCCTGTAGCCACAACGATGGAGTAGTTTCTACCCGCTTGCCTGAACATTATCATTTGGTAGTAGCTGCTTAAGTTATTTTCAGTTGTGAATTCTGATTAAGTATTAGTTCATTATGTTTTTGCACATTTATTTTAGAGAATTCCCTTTCCTACAGTAGGATAGAATGGTTGCAATATGTACTTAGTGCACATACAATGCTATCCCATTTCAATTTTATGTCCCTGGTCGATAAAGTAAATGAGCCTTTGCTATAGGAAATCTAGTTGTCTAGTAAGGATGTCCAATCCCTAAATTGAGTTTTTATTACATAGTTGTTATTCAAGTTATGAGGACCAACATTTTTGGCACCATTGTCGAGGATGATTCCAAACTAAGAACCTCTTGTAACCATTAGTTTTAAGCTTTCTTAGTTAGCTCTTTCAATTTATTCATTAAATTTGTATGCATAGAAGGAGAAGAGATGCATTAGGAATATTTCTTCGCTCACATTTCACTCGTGACATAAGATCATATCAAGCACCAGAAGTAAATCCTTTTGCAGAAACGTGTGTGCAAAATAGAGGTGTTTTTGATTTGTTAGAAGGAGACCTAGAATTTTTAAATGAACCCTTTGAACAAAACATCTTACCTTTGGTTCTTTATCAGAGAAAAATGGTAGCAAATCCTCCACCTCTACCTGCAAACCCAACATTTGAGTTTCGTATTCCTGACTAGCATGATAATGCAAACTTGAAGATTATACCAGCCTCTTCTCTTCCAATATTTCATGGCTTGGTGAAAGATGATCCAGATACCTTTCTGTTTGAATTTGACATCCTCTGTAGAAGTTATGACTATACCACTTATGCCTATGTTCAAAATAGTCACCGCAATGGAGGGGATGTCAGCAATGGGCAAGCCAATCATTGAGTTTCCTACAGCCACAACAACAGTCCCAACAACCAAATTTAATGTCACCAGCTTCTTATGCTACTCCACCCAAACTAACTCAACTGCCAACATAGCCTATGCCAAATCCAAATAACAAACCTCAACAACAACAAAAACAACAATTTTTTTTAGCTGATCCTAATCAGTATCCTTCATATTCTCTCAATATAAGTGATATTCACTTATGGTCAGAAATAACTCTGCCTACCCCATCTCCTCCAATTATAACAGAATTACCATTTGAGGAGATTTCTTAGGATACTACACCTGAGAAACCTGGAAACCCTGAGCAGGTACATCAATCTGAGACTCCAGACACACTTGTTAGAACTCCCCCATTTTTGCAAAGATTATAGGTAGAAGTGTCTAGGCAGCAGGATGACATGGCTTTTGATCTTGTTGATCAATTAAAATATATATGTATAAAGATTCCACTACTTCAAGCTATTAAGGATATTCCCATTTATGGAAAATCTATTAAAGAGGCATGTCTAAAAAAACTTGGACACAAGAAGAAAGACCCAAAAATAGTACATGTAGTAGGGCAATTGACTAATATTATGTTAGGAAAAGTTGTTGTCCCTAAATATTCTGACCCAGGTAGCCCTATTGTGAAGGTAGTTATTAATAGAATTCAAATTAAAAATGCCTTGATAGACTTAGGAGAAGCCATAAATGTGATGACCAAGGATGTCATGCAGCAACTCAGTATTACTAGTCTTAGATCTATTCCAACGGTCCTGTAGCTTGCTGGTAGCTCTACTATCCAACTTGAATGGATGGTTGAGGATATTGTTGTCACACTAGATTCTTGGGAATATCCAGCTGATTTTATAATACTCTCTCCTAAGGAAACATTGGGTGGATATCCAATCATTTTGGGAAGACCTTGGCTTGCTACATATGATGCATACATAGGCTGCAGATCAGGGGACATGACCATTTCAGATGGTATCACTACTAAAAATCTTGCACTTTATTCTCCAACACAACCACAACTTGATCAAGAGCAAGTAGTATGGCTAGATATAGGAGAAGAAGCAGAGGAAATTAATTATGTTCATCAACTAATGACATTAACTAGGGAACCATTTATAGAACTCCAAAAGGATGATAAGGTATTCTCTAACATCATAGGAAATCATTATGGAGTAGCTCAAAAGTCATCTAGTATACCAACACATCCTTTTCATACTCTTCTTCCATCTGCAAGTTCTTTAGATTTTCTTGTAGCCATAGACATATTCCATACCTTATTACCATAAGAAATCCAAACCTCTTGTTTATCTAAAATATCTAATGTTGAGTTAGTTACTCAAGTAGAGGTTGCTCCAGGAAGGAATCTGAATGTCAATAGTCAACTTACAATAGGCCAAAGGTTGTCATTAATATAACTACTCAAAGCCCAAAAACAAGCCTTCACATGGGATTATCATGATATGAAGGGATTAAATCCTACATTTTGTACCCATATAATTTATATCAGAGAAGATAGTAAACCAATTAGACAACCTCAACGAAGCATTAATCCTACACTAAGGGAAATAGTTAAGGAGGAACTACAAAAGTTGCTTAATGTAGGATTCATTTACCCTATTTTAGATAGTCAATAGGTCTCTCTCCTGGTTATAGTTCCGAAGAACAAGAAAATGGAGAGTTTGTGTGGACTATAGGGAGCTCCACACTACTACTAAAAAGGATCAATTTCCACTTCCATTCATCGATCAAGTATTAGATTCTCTAGTAGGTAAGTAATACTTTTCATTCTTGGATGGGTTTAGTGGTTATAATCAGATCAGAATAGCTCCCGAAGACTAAGAAAAGACTACCTTCATTTTCCCTTGGGTAACATATGCCTACTCAGTTCTCCCTTTTGGTCTATGCAATGCTCCTGCAACCTTTCAAAGGGTTGTCCTCAGTATATTCTCAGATATATCCCATGATTGTATGGAAATTTACATGGATGATTTTACTACTTATGGGGCCACCTTTAAGGAAGCATTGCAAAATCTTGCCAAAGTGTTGCAACGGTGTGAGGATCATATTTAGTCCCTAAATAGTGAAAAATGCTTCATGATGATGCAAGAAGGAATAGTGTTGGGGCATCATATTTCTCAGCCAAGTATTCAAGTTAATCCAGCCAAAATTGAGGTAATACTTGACCTTCCTGCCCCTGCAAAACAAAAGGATGTAAGAAATTTTTTAGGCCATGCAGGTTACTATAGGAGATTTATCAAGGACTTCAGTAAGATGGCAGGACCCCTATATTCTCTTTTAACAAAAGATGCCGAGTTTGAATGGATACCAACATGTGAAGAGACATTTTCTAAACTTAAGGGAGACTTAAACCAGGCCACTATGCTTAAAGGACCTGATCAGTCTCTTCATTTTCACAATCGTACAGATGCATCAGATTTTGCAATTGGAGCAATCTTGGGGAAGAAGCAAGGAATTTTGGAGAATGTAATTTACTAGATCAGCAAAAATCTGCAAGGACCTGAGTTAAATTATACTGTCACTGAAAAGGAAATGTTAGCTATTATCTATGCCCTCAATAAGTTCAGACACTATATTACTGGTTATCAAATCTTTGTGCATATTGATCATGCAGCCATCAGGTATCTTATGAATAAAAGTTCCATTACAAGTAGACTGGCAAGATGGTTGTTGTTAATGCAGGAATTTGACATCACTATCATAGACAAGCCAGGTAAAGCAAATGTAGTGGCAGGCTTTCTATGTAGAATTCAAACACAGGATAGTCCTGAAGCCATTGATGATTCTTTTCCAGATGAGCATTTATTTTCAATTAATGTGAACATTCCATGGTATGCTGACATAGCTAATTACTTAGTAGCTAACAAGATCCCTCCTCATTTCTCGCCAAAGGAAAGAAGATTGCTAGTAGAAAATAGTTTAAAATTTTCAATGATATCAGATTGCTTATTCAATACAAGGCCAAATCAAGTTATGAGGTGATGTGTTAGAGAAGATGAAACTTATGATATTCTTCATGTCTGTCATGATGAGCCTTGTGGAGGTGACTTTGCTACCAAGAGAACAACTCTCAAGATACTGACTATAGGATATTATTGGCAAAATTTGCACAAGGTTGCGGTCAAATAGACCAGGAAATGTGATAGATGTCAGGGATGTTAGGATTCCCAAAGATACTGAGAGGGGGGGGGTGAATCAATATCTTGTCGGTTAACAAATTTTCTGACCTTATTAAATAAATTGCATTCCAAAATAGTGTACCGGTAAACAAGAATTAATGTAGTAAATATGAACAATAAGCACAACATAGAAAGCACACCATAACACAACATTTTTAACGAGGAAACCCAGTGTGGGAGAAACCTTGGTGGGATTTGTGACCTACAATATTCACTCACTGGCCAATGAATGGATATTACTTACAATAGGGGCCTGCACATGCAGGAAGGCCAACTGCCTAAAGCTCACTACAAAATTACAAAAGGGAAGTCACACTGACTTACAAAATGGATTATGAAAATCCAATATAATGTATTGTTTTAGTTCAACATCTGCTATGCCAGGTTCAATACCGGTTTAAGCTCATACAATAACCATAAACCTTACTCCAAAATCTGCCTTAATATTTGCATGTTACTTCTACAATAATCTTCCCATGTTCGCATCTATGAATGATCTACAAGATCTCATACTTATATATGAGTCTTATTACAATACACCTTGTCGGCTTACAAAAAGATATTATAATTAAATACAAAATACAATAAACAAAATTATGTCGGCTGGGGTGCCGATAAACATTATTGTCGCTGCCAGTAAACTATCTGCTGGTGTAGAGTCTGTCAGTGCCAGTGCCTGTCAGTGTCATAGGATTGCAAGGTTACCATCAATGACAATACCTTCAATCACCTACAATTTCTCATTGGAGTGTGCAATGCCAACAATCTCCCCCTTTGGCATTAATGGCAACACCCATGAGAAAAATTCAAAAATGTATCCAAAATTTGAAGTCCAAAAATCTTACCAAAACTATGTGCTCCCCCTAAGCAGATGATCTCTTTTGTCCATCATTTTTCTCATCTCTACTACTCCCCCTTTGGTATCAATAACAATGGCTATCAAAAATGTCAACTGAGTGTAGTTATCAGCTAGAACCCTGTAATCGGTTGGTTACAATATGAAATAGATCTACCAATACAAAATTCAAGCTCTCAGTGAACCTTTCACTATCCTTCAATGTTGCTTCAGTCCTTTGAATTGTACCGGTGAGGATGTGCATTTTCTCTTCCGGTGTCTTTAGTACTGGAACAAGTGCCTCTGATATCTCTTTTCTCAAAGAGATGAGGTTGTCTAGTTTAGGACCAAGTCTGCACTTAAGCTCTTTAGCCCTGAACTTTATTCTTTCCTTCTCTTTTTCAAAATTTTCAATTTTCTCCTCAAAACCTGCTATTTCTTGCTCTATAACAATATGGGTTATGATGAACCGATGAGATTATCAGCAATATCATTTATTTCTTTCTGCACTTTACTGATTTTCTTGTCTATATCCACTATCAAAATATCAGTCTTGCATGTGTCTCTGTATAACTCCTTAAATTCCATCCTCACTGGTACAATTCAAAGGACTGAAGCAACATTGAAGGATAGTGAAAGGTTCACTAAGAGCCTAAATTTTGTATTGGCGGATCTATTTCAGATTGTAACCAACTGGTTACAGGGTTCTAGCTGATAACTACACTCATTTGATATTTTTGATAGCCTTTGTCATTGATGCCAAAAGGGGAGTAGTAGAGATGAGAAAAATGATGGACATAAGACATCATCTGCTCAGGGGGAGTTTTGGTAAGATTTTTGGACTTCAAATTCTCTGCATCATAATCTGCAAAAGTTGTTTCCAATTGCTTTCTCAAGTTATCCATCTGTACCGGTGTCAGAATCTCCCTCAAGCTATTAGGATTTTGAAAAAAGAGGACCAAGCTCTGATACCAATTTTTAGGATTCCCAAAGATACTGAAAGGGGGGGGGTGAATCAGTATCTTGCTGGTTAACAGATTTTCTGACCTTATTAAATAAATTGCATTCCAAAATAATGTACCGATAAACAAGAATTAATGCAATAAATATGAACAATAAGCACAACATAGAAAGCACACCATAACACAAGATTTTTAATGAGGAAACCTGATGTGGGAAAAACCTCGATGGGATTTGTGACCCACAATATTCACTCACTGGCCAATGAATGGATATTACTTACAATAGGGGCCTGCACATGCAAGAAGGCCAACTACCTAAAGCTCACTGCTTAATTACAAAAGGGAAGTCTCACTGACTTACAAAATGGATTATGCAAATCCAATATAATGTACTGCTTTAGTTCAGCATCTGCTATGCCGGGTTCAGTATCGATTTAAGCTCATACAATAACCATAAACCTTACTCCAAAATCTATCTTAATATTCGCATGTTACTTCTGCAATAATCTTCCCATGTTCGCATCTATGAATGATCTACAAGATCTCATACTTATATATGAGTCTTATTACAATACGCCTTGTTAGATTACAAAAAGATATTATAATTAAATACAAAATACAATAAACAAAATCATGTTAGCTGGGGTGTCGGTAAACATTATTGCCGCTGTCGGTAAATTATCTACCGGTGTAGAGTGTGTCGGTGTCGATGTCTGCCGGTGCCATAGGATTGTAAGGTTGCCATCAATGACAATACCTTCAATCACCTACAATTTCTCATTTGAGTGTGCAATGCCAACAAGTGAATGGGTAGACCAACTGAGTCTGATGAAATGCCTTTAAATCTACAAGTGGTTGTTACACCATTTGACAAATGGGGGTTAGACTTTGTTGGGCCAATCGATCCATAATCAAATGGTTGGTCATACATTCTTGTATGTACCGACTGTGTCACAAAGTGGGTTGAGGTAAAAGCATTCAAACATGCCAAGGATAATAAGGTAACAAAAATTTTATATGAAGAGATCTTTACTCAGTATGGAGTTCCCAAAGAGATTATGATAGATCAAGGGGCACAATTCAATTCCACTTTGATCACTACCCTGGTTAATGAATATAATATAAGGCATAGAAATTCCACTCCCTACCATCTTCTGGCAAATGGAAAAGAAGAAATCACTAATAGGGAACTTAAATCTATATTGACCAAGACAGTAGCTCTTAATCATAAGGATTGGTCTAGCAGGTTATTTGAAGCAGTATGGGCTTATCGAACCACTTGGAAAACCACAATAGTGTTTACACCCTTTGAAATGGTGTATGGGACAAAAGCTATGATTCCTATATAATTTGAGCATAAAACCCTGAGAATAGCCATTGTCTTGGATATGATTCTTTTTGCAGCACAACAGGAAAGGCTCCTATAGTTTAATGCCTTAGATGAAATCAGAAAGTTATCCCTACAGCACACAGAAACAATTCAGAATCAACGCATGAAGTGGCATGATCACTATATAAAAGACAAAACATTCAAGCCAGGTGATTGGGCCCTTCTCTACAACTCAAGGTATAAAGACAACTTGGGAAAATTGCAGACACATTGGTTAGGGCCTTATGAGGTGATAGAATCATTCTCTAATGACATCGTATGATTATCCACAATTGATCATGTCAAATTCAAATTGTTAGTAAATGGTCATTGTCTGTGGCTCTACCACAAGCCTCTTTCCAAGGATGAATTCCTGCAGCAGTTTTCCACACCAAAATTTTTTGAGATTCCTACAGCAACAGGCGACGACTTTGCTTTTATGTCTTCATCTTAAATCTTTGCTACATGCTCATAATAAATACTTCCATATCCAGTGGAAGTACTTTTCTGCGCAATAAATATTCTATTTCCACATTCACTCATTTCCTTCCACTTCCTTCATTCATTTCCACCTCCCTTTCCATGCATGATGGCTCAATGTGCTATACAATAAATTTCTTCAGCTGTAGTCATTATTGCATGATGTCAGGTATGCTCGTGTGTATTTATTTTTGTTGCATGTATATAATTAAACCATATTTCCTATCATCATGATATTTGCATAGTTTCCTTTTCAGTCATCCTCTGCATGTGTGGACACCTGTTAAACCTTAGGTTGGGGGGGAGTACAAATGAATTATTCTAGTAGATAATTCTTATGTCATCTCAAATTGAGTTTAAATTTTTCAAATTATTGGTTTGAGGTGATATTATGTACTTTGTCCTTTTGTCTACTTTGAGTTATTTTAGAATTGTACCTGAGTTCCAACCAAATAGAGCATATTTCAATTGCAGAATTGGGCATATTTACGCCACTAGTAAGTTAAGAGTATTAGTGTTGCAATGGGTGGTTCACCTATTCTTCATGAGCTGACGATTGATGAAATCCTTCTCCAAGACGAAGATTGTGAGCCAGTATTCCACAGTAGTGGGTGGCTAGATTATTTTCTGAAGCTGACTGAGTTTAATGAGGAAATTGCAAGGGAATTTACCTACACATTTTTAGATGCAGAAGCCCAAGTAAAAGGGTTGAGAGATGTGGTGACAGAGGAATGGATTACGAAAGTAACTGGTCTATCAATAGATGGAGAAAAATACCCTGAATCTAAGGATGCACATAGTGCAAGAGTAGAATTTACATGACAGGGAGACCCACCTTTGGTAATAGATAGACAAAGAGAATTATATGTCTTGAAGTATTTAACTTGTGAAGGAAGATTCCCATGTCTATATTCCCATCATTTCAAGATTCTGAGTCATCTACGCCATGGGAGAAGGATGAATGTTCTGAACATATTGTACAATCTTCTTTCCATAAGTGCAACAGAAACACAGAAAGGTAGGCCTCGCTCTATTTCTCATCATTGTCTGATTAAGCTCTTGGTTGAAAGATCTTTCAGGGATGTCTCTCTGATGTCTTGGAATGAATTTGTGGAAATTAGAAGATTTAGGGTAGATAATGTGGGTCCATTGGAACCGCTTCCATCTCAAGAGTGGGAAAAATTTAAAAGACCTAGTTCCCATATTGAACCCTCATCCTCCAAGATATCACTAGAGCAAAATGTTTCTAAAGTAGAGGAACCCTTCCAAGAAGAAGCCTCGGCAGGGGTTCCTTCACAAAGCCCAATGAAAACTAGGGCTGTTGTACAAAAGGAAAAAGGTAAAGGAAAACAAATTGACATAGAAAAGAAGGAGGAGAAAAGTAAAAGTGGGGATTTACCCTCTCCTATTGCCAAGAAAAGGAAAGTCACAAAAATAGTTTCTCCTGTAGCCACTAAAGAAAAATATCAGAGAAGAAGTGGTAGGCTATGGAAAAAGTCTTAAGATCAGGAACAATCAGAGGAGCTGAATGTCACAATTATGGTTGATTCTCTAGAACAAGAGCCACACAGTCCACCCCAGAGTGATGTTTCTTCTTCTCCACCTAAGGAAATTCAAAGGGAAGAAGAAAAAGATGAAGAAGAAGAGTTGTATAACCTCCATGAGTAGTTGCATCAAGAAGTAGGTTTTGACAGGCTTGACAGTTTAGCATCCGCCATTGTTGAAGCAGGAAGAAGAGTTGAAAAGAAAAAGCCTAAAGAACCTATTCATAAACCACCAACTTCTCTTACTAGTCATGCAGTGGCACTTGCCCTTTACTAGGAATGGGAATTGGAAAAAGTAGAAATGTAGAGGATAATTAACCAACAAAGGAAGATCATTGAACAAAAAGATGAGGAGATTGCTTAGCTTAAAACTAAGGTGGAAATAGTAGCCACTATGGTATCACAACTAATGCAATGTCGAGCACCTCCTCGGGTTTACTCTCTATATTTAAAGGAACAACATATTTGTTTCTAGATGATGAGAATTGTCAAGGATATAAGTCCCTCTTTATAGACACCTGAGGAATTATATCATGTTTATCAAACATCTCCTACAACCATCAAGAATCTACTCAGTGAATATTATTTACATAATTACACTGTCCTTGATGATGTTGATTGGAACCCTCTCCTCTACAATGGGGATATCTAGCTGAGAGCTCTCATGTCATGGATCCAAAATGAAATTGCAAGAGGAGAGCAGTTCCAAATACATAGAAAGGAAGAACTTGACCTTTCACTACCACTAAGGGATGAATCAAGAGAGCCAGGAAGACTTTATTTTGACTGGTAGAATATTGTATATCAGCCAAATTTTGGGAAAGACATTATGCCCTTAAGAGAATAAATATATAAGGAATATGAGAAAATGGCTACAGGAGAAGGACGGGTAGCAATAGGAAATTTGGTCCAACGTTGGAATAGCCTACCAGATGAGTTGAAGTAATATGAGCCACACTCCTTACAAAACTATCATGCAGCACTGAAGAGAGCACCCAAATACATACACTTGGGAAGAATGAAAGGTAGACATTGGTTGCCTCTCAGTCTTTAGCCTCCAATCCTCCTATGGCCACTAATGGGATGCAGGGATAATGACCCACCATATAGTGAAGTAACAGAATGCTCTAGGTGGAGACGACTGGAAAAGATGAAAGGGTTCTACTAGAGTTTGTCTACAGGAGGTTCTGGGCAGGTTACCCCTGGCGATTTCAAAATCAATGCTAGAATTCAAAATTTTCCTGTTGCTGGAGGATCAACAAGAAGTTAGGTTAGGGGGAGATGATGAGCCTAAATAATGGTTCTCTTTTGATAAATTTTTGTCATAGTATTCCTGCATAGGTCTTGTGTTTAGACAATATTTGGATCTAGATAGATGCCTTTTCCAGTGTTTTTGGAAATGATTTATCTGATACTTAAGGTTGTCATACATTGGTTTTTAAATGGTTTATCTATGCAAAATATCTAAATCAATCTTAAGTATGGTTTAATTTATATCATGTTAACATTAGTATATACACATGTTTTTTGTGCACATTAACATCATGATGCATGGTCGGCCAACAAGAAGGAAAGACTAAGCTAGCAATTTAAAGGAACATCAAACATACCGCCATGATGTAGACCCAGTCAAAGAAAAGTAGCATTGAAGAAGATCGAAACCACTTGACCGTTTCTTCAGTAGAATGGTTTATGAGACATTTATAATTATTCTTAGTGGAGATTAGATCTAGGAAGCAAGTCATGCTATATCTTCTTAGCTGCAAGACAGATGTTGTTCTGTTTTCATGCGCTGACTTCTTCTTTAGTATAATAAAACCTGTTTGCCTATTCCATTGGAATGTGGGTTGATCAGTTAGGAATCTGTTATAAGTTTCCATATAAATAAAAGGTCTCTAACTCCTCTTGAAGATAGAGAGATTGACTATAGAATTTGTAATACCCAACTTTTAGACTTATGTATTTTTACAGTCAATTTGGAATAAAGAGATCAATGTTATTTTGAGCTTATCAGATGCAATCTAATAATTCTGGATATACTCACTCAAGGGGGACCACTTGGTGAGTAGTCCTTTGTGTTTTCCAGTTAATTTCCATCTTGCTATAGTTGTTGTTTCGACATTTGACTATTCCTATAGCCATTGGAAACAGTTCCTGCAACCACAGCGACATAGTAGTTCCTACCCGCTTGCTAGAACATTATCATTAGGAGTAGCTAATTAAGTTATTTTTAGTTGTGAATTCTAATTAAGTATTAGTTCATTATGTTTTTGCACATTTATTTCAAAGAATTCCTTTCCTGCAGTAGGATAGAATGGTTGCGATATGAACTTAGTGCATATATAGTGCTAGCCCGTTTCAAGTTTACATCCCTGGTCTATAAAGTAAATGAGCCTTTGCTATAGGAAAGCTAGTTGTTCAGTAAGGATGTCCAATCCATGTATTGAGTTTTTATTACCTAGTTTCTATTCCAGTTGTGAGGACCAACATGTGCATCACAACTTGACACATGTCTTCATCCCTGCTATCTTCAATTTTGAATATGCACTTTCTTCTCCAAAAAGGGTCTTCATCTTGCACTCAAAATCTGATTGTGATCTTTCAAAATCTGGAGAAAACAACTTGCAGCAGTTGTCACATTCAACCTTGCTTATCAACCAAAAATTGTCACATTTGTATCACTACAACCTTGCTATAAATTTGGGCAAAATCTGGAAATTTTCATCTGGAGTCCTTTGACAAATCATCCTTTGCATCTTGTTCAAATTTTCTATTTTTATTTTTGTCCACTACTATCAACCTGACTGCAAAAGCTTACCTTTTCACTCAATCTGAAAATAGAAACTTTGCACTTTAATTTTATTGATCTTTTGGCACAAATTTCCTTCATACCCAAAAAAAGTAAAAAGCCCTTTGACTGAAAAAAACCCCTTTGATTCTGCACATTTTCCCTTGAATAAAATAATACCCCCTCTGGTGATGTGTTTTCTGAAAATTACCTCCCTTTGGATAAGATAAATTTACCCCCTTGCGATCGAAATGCTTTTACTCATTTTCATGTTCAACACATTTACCTCTGAGTAAAAGATAATCATCTTCCTTGGTATAACTTATTTTTTGGTCAAAAATAATCATTTCTAAGTGAAAAATTTCTCTCCTCATTCGATATTTTTACTTTCATAAGTAGCTTTTCAATATTGATAAGGAAAACACATTCTTACTTCATTATGCTATTCTTTATCAAAAAAATATTTTCCTTGATTTAATACTCAACCCTGTATATAGAAACACTTAAATTTGAAGTTCCCTTTTCTTGTGTAATTTTTCTTAGGTTAAAGTATTTTTCATACATTTGTGCCCTATCATTTTTCTCCATACTTTCATTGATAAAGAATACACTTCAATTATGTGACAAGAAAGATGACCAACAACTATAAGTCACTTACCATATAGGATATTTTCTCTCTTTTCACATGAGATTATAATGTCCAAGTGAAAATAGTTATTGTACTCATGGATCCTATATCACTAGGTGAATAATCTCAACGCAGAATATTGTGTCCTCTTGGTATCTTTTGTGAAAAATATATCCCTACATTTTATCCGATGGCATATGGTTTCCTCAAACCTTTCATTTATTCTACACACCACAAATGCCACTTCTAAATTGCAAGGTATGCAGGGATGCACCATAGTACAAGTCACCTTTATCATCTCCAAGCTTCTCTTGAATCACCATGGTTCTATAAGCAAACAACACAGAGGTTTACTCAACCTCAACCATCACCTTTCACTTGATCAACAAGCACTGGACAAATACCCTCACACCACTACTGGTTGATTAGGCCCTTAAACAAGAAAATTTAACAATACACCACAACCCATACATAGGAGTTGGTATCTTGGCCCAACCATTTTTTCTTTTGTAAAACCTTACACTACAAAATAGTGTAGAAGCGCATTTTCCCCATGGTTATACCTACGAGGCTAATTGGCCTTTAACTTGGCTCAATTGAAATACATGCCACAAGCCACTTTGGATGTAGTGATGCTATGAAACTTAAATACATGACTGGCCTTTGAAAGCATATCGCCCATGTACAACGACCCCCTTTGTGAACATTTTATCCACAATTTTGTTACAGTTCTTCAAAATCTACCTCTATTAGCACCACATTAAGTATGGGTATACCTAGAAACCATGACACTCTAGGAAATGGTATCATTGCATCTTTCTATTTTCCATACATACAAATTTGCATGAACAACCACAGTGATCACACTCTTCCTTTGTCTGAGCATTCATCACTCCATGAGTGTGTCTCTCACCTTTTTCAAACACCATAGACCTTCCATTCGGGTCACAATAGGGACTGCGCTACCATTCATGTCTTCCCACCATTGTGCTAAATCCTGATGAAGATCCCCTTTTCCTTATACATAGTGATTCGGGATTATCAGAGTCATAGGCATCCCCCACCAAAACCCTAATCCTTCTTCTTTCAATCAAACCTATTTTTGTTTGATGCACAAAAAAATTATCTCACACTATGCTTGGTGGATATCTTTGGGTGCGCGGGATAAGCACACCATTATTTCTCCCACCCAACATTTTATCCCATGTTAGTTTCTTTGCACATCATCATGGCCACAGGATAACATTTTCACTTTTAGCTCTCATCCCTTGCGAGATAAACTTTTCCCTCTCCCTGCAGACCATGCCTTATCCCGCACTACTTTTCACCTTGCCTTTTCCACCCGCGGGATAAGGGATTCACCTTCCCACCCAACACTTTTCCTTGTCCCATGAGGTTTCTGACGGGGCTCATTTAATGTGCAGGATTGAGAAAATCTAGACTTTCCTTCATTTCCCCTATCTCGCGTTGTGCCAATAAATATATGTATGACCCACCATGGATTTCACTTAAGTCTCCTTTCCTTTTATTAAATCATTGTGATGATTTAAATTTTTTCTCTACATGACAATATTAAACATTGTGATTTTCCATTAAATAAATTAAATAAATGTTCTAAAACATTTATTTTTGTTCTTATCACTGGCATTTTTTTTGGAAATCACTAAATTAGATTTTGTCTTCACAAATTTATATAACTCCCCCTTTTGTATTTAAATATAATATTATTTTAATCAACACGATTAAAAAATAATATATATTTAATCCTTTAAGCCCAAACAGTCACATTGTGCATCTGCCTTAGTCGGGCCCAAAAGTGGGCCCAACTAAAAAAATTCCCGTTTCTGAACAACTGACTTGACCAAAATGTCCTGATACACTGACTAGATATATCCGATGAGCAAGGAATTGAGTTTGGAATCACCAAATTGATGTTTTGCGCAGCTTTGAACCTTGATTGAAAACACCTGAGGAGCCCTCGGAACTAGCTTAAAAAATTGACCAAATCACTTGACCAAGACTTGCAAGTAGTCGTGCACTAATAGATTGAAATATTAAGAATTTGAGGTATTTGACGGATTGTCGATTTGACATCTGAGTCAAAAGATATTAACTGTCAAAGATGCCTACTTAGTTGTTTTTGAATCTAAACCTATTTAAACAACCTGAGTAGCACTTAAACCCTGATTTTAAAAAAATATCAAATCATCACTTCATGAGCCACCACTTGGCACACTGGCACATCAATATACTTTGAATATGTGTACAAAATGGTTTGACCTAATTAGGTCACATGTGGAAATTCTTAACCCTCAAAGTTGGCTTCTCTGAAACCTCTGAACATGTTGATGTTGAAACCCTGAAAAGTGTTTGTTTGGAATGGGTCTCAAAAATTGATTATATGATGAATTGGGGAGCTACAAACCGGGGATCTAATAGACAATTTTATAGAGAATCATAGGGAACACTTGATTTAAAGTGTAGGTGAACTGAGCATGAAATATTAATTTTCAAAGTGGCCTTCAGACTGTTGTTTGACATTGTTCAGTTGCAGAACTAAACTTTTTGCAAATGGAATCAACTTTGTAAACTTGTCAAGTAGATTGATGGGACTTAGCCACTTTGCATGGGGCTTCAAAAAATTGTAGGGAAACATGGGAGACTCTCCTTTTTACTTGATTATCAATAGGCATAAAGATATAATGTGTCAAACAGGGCTACTCAAAAAAATGCAAAAAGGTGCAAAATGCAGACCTACCCTCAGGACCTCCAAAGGAGACTTTACAAAAGCATAAAATCTAATCATAATAGGCTTCAAGCAGGTATATGGAATATCCATAAGGTGTATAACAATCCTCCAAGAGGATTTTGCATGAAATATAACTTAGGCAAAAATGCAAGCTTTCAAACATAGCAACTTAGGGTTGTCTTACAAGGCAAAACTGAGTGCAATTTGACAAAAAAATACATGGAACCTCAAAAAAAAAGAATGAATTTTTTATTCCCAACACAAAGGATGAAAAATGTGAAGATTCGAAATCCACAACAATCCTCAATCCTCAAGCCAAATCTTCAATCGAAATTCCAAATTCAAAACCAAAATCTGTCGGAAGAAGAACCTGACAGCCATTCCAGAAAACCAAATAAATATGAAAAACTATTCAAAACATTAGCCAATCAAAATATTCCATTATACTATATATTATGCCTACCTTTACATAGTTCAAGAAAAATATTTAATAAATATATTTATTTGCCTACCTTTTCACCCAACCAATCAAACAAATGGGTAGATAATATATATTTAAAATCTAATTGTCGACATTATTTAATTTTTATTACTCATTCAATAATAATAATATTGTACCCAATAAAAGCAATTAAATAAATTATATGAGTTAAATAGACAAGACCTTAAAAATAGGTCCTTATAATAGAATATAAAATCAAATCACAAAATTCAATAATGATTTTAATAAAATCAATAAATCAACTTTAATAATAATTAATTAAATAAAATAAAACAACATTAAATAGAATAAATAAATAAAACATTTCAACAATAAAATGATATAATTAAATAATAAATCAATAAAAAGATAATTCATTAAACAGTAAATAAATACAATAAACCATTAATACAATTAAATCTCATCAATAATCAATTTAAATAAATAAGTAGATGATTAATAATTCAAAATCACACAATAATTAAATCTATTAATAACCCAATTAACCAAGTAAATTAATCCAAATTGGTTTGAATAAAATAAAATAAATATCCATGATCAACTAATTAGACAACAATTGTAATACTCAAATAAATAAACATAGACTGCAATCATCTTATGCCAAAGGGAATAACATAAAGGAAGACTCTAACCACAACTTGCATCGTGGCACAATTGACAAGGTACACATCTTAGACCTAGAGTGTGTGAGGCAAACTATGTCATCTCCAACAACTTTCCATTGGGATAAAGACATGCTCAGACCTGTGAAGCCAAGTGGAGTCGATGTCTGGTACTTGCAAACCTGCATCAAAGACCAACACAATGTATATGATACATATACATCATAATAAATAGACAAGTGTTAGAGAATCACGACAACATGTCCTACTCGCAATGAGTGATATGGCATCGTCTCTACTCATGAAGACAATCACACAAAGTAATATCAAACATCACGTTGAATCATCATCATGAAATAGGGTTAGTATCATCACAAGTCATATAATCCACATAAGTCCTAACATCGATGATACCATCTAAGATAGCAGAAGAGTCATAAATAACCATCCAAATAACTATCATAAGTTTAAATAAGTCTATCTAAGCACAAATCAAAATGCAAGTCTAGGAGAGGCACTACATCCTCCCCTCCTTAGCTTAGACTTACTCCTGAAATTTGCCAAGGGTTAAGTTGAAAACATACACACATCAACACAGAACTTCTTAAACCAAACAACTTCTAACTCAAAGTAAGGTAATTATTAGAAAAAGTTTCCTTTCTATACTTCAATTATCCAAGAAAATACATTACACAAGAGATAAAACAAGTCAAAAACTCTTATTGATTACAATAAGCATGACAAATAATTGAAATATCTCCAAGAGAATTTTATTTAACCATCTTTGAAAGGCTAAAACTATAATTTTTGTATCTGAGTTAACATCTATAAGCAAACATCATAGTAACTCACACAATTCAAGCATGGCAACACTTCCTTTAACGTCTAATTGAATGCAATTAAGAAGACAAGTATACATTTTACACATTACTTCACACATAGGCACATCCTTAAGAAGCCACTTGCCATATTCCTATATGAGGAAAATTGAATAAAATCCCTTCAAGACTAGATAAAATCAAGAAAATATCGTGATTACCAGAAATCTATACTCTATAATTCTCAAGGAAAGCAAAATTTGCAATACTCAAACTTCTCAATCCCTACCACACTTCCACTACACTACTCTGATGCAAGCATCTACACATCTATCATCCAATCAGTTATTACAAGGCACTCTAATTCATTCAGTTTGCATGATATATATACATAAACATTCAATGGAGATATGAAAGCACTGGTTGCTTTTGCATTTATCAACTTCATATATTACAAATACTTCAAATTCCATTGCACTTCTATTAAACATTTCATGAACTCGAGAAGATTCAAATACATGTCATCCTACAAACATATTTCATTACTCAACTAATATCATCATTATTCATTTGTTCACTAAGGCTAGTGCACTTCTTCGTGGTGTCCCCCCTTACACACACTATCAAAGGTTCAAAGTGAACATGATAGAGACTATACTCAACACAAAATGAGGGCCCACAATTCAACATTCAAAATGACCACCATGGACAACAAAGCGGAAGTCGAGAGGAAAAATTCTCAAACCAATCATTAAATCACAAAAAAAAAGAAAAAAAAATATTGTTGGTAGAAACCATTAGGAAAATAGAGTGTGACAAGCGCCACCACATGAGGAAAATAAATGAAAGAATAAATTAGTGTTCATTCCAAAGTAGAGGTCCAAAATTGAACTAACCCCAATGATACTTCACAAAATCACAAAATGACAAACTCATCTAGATCCACATCACGAGGTGACCAATATCAGTCACACCAAGAGGGAGTAACCACTACACAACATCCAAGGGTACAATGCCTTGAATGCATTAGAGAGTGTGTGCTAGACATTTAAAATCATAAATTTATTCATATACCCAAATTTTATTTTATCATTTTTTATTGCAATACAATCCATTACAATATCTAGACAACTATCTTTCATGAAGGATAACATATACAAGAAGGAAATAGGGTGTCTCACACATACCCAAGGAATACTCTCATTCATGAGTAATGTTCAAGATATCTAATTTATAAAATGATCACCTTTACCGAGTTATAATAGAAACAAATATTAGAACTTCATTTAGCTACTTGATGATATACTTTAACATACATACACCATTTCTAGATCAACGCTCAATGAATAGTAAAAGATAATTAGAATGCTCTGCATGATGTTATTTAAACATTTGGTCATTCATGTATTTACCCAAATTGTTTACTCTTAACAAATAAATATCATTACTTGAAGCAAGATTTAATATCAGATTTTCACTTCAACCTCCAATGATCATTTTCCTAAATACCATTAGTCAATCAATTTCTTAAATTAAGCATGAAACTTGATATCTATTTAATGTTACACACAAATTCAACCATAAACATATATTATTTATTCAATCTCGTCTCCTACCATCACTTAATTATAATCATTTGCAAACTAATCATTCATAGCAAACAAGAAGCATAGCTATCTAGAACACAATACAACTTCACTCAATGCACTGCCAACTCATCTTTCTAAAATTAATGGAACAAATGCTTTCTTAAAAGTTGAATAGGATAAGGAGATATCATCTAGTCTCAATCAATTCATTTGATCAAATAGAACTTTTCAAAAAACCACACAACTCCTACTCAAGACTAAGGCTTTTATCTTGCCAAACCAACTAAAGACATAATGGTATAATCTCAAATTTTCTATACATGAAATGCACCAATTTTTTTACTTCATTCTACACAGATATCATAACATTGCATTTTAACCTGTGAGTTTATAATAACTTCCTACATTATTTATGAAAAAGAGATTCTATCTATTCAATTCTTTCCTTGAAATAAATCATGGATACAATGCACAAATCTCAATCCTCAAACAATTTCATTTTACCTATCTTCTTTAATATATGCAGTACCTTACTTCATCAATGAATACCCAATGCTTCTACTCATCACAATATACTCCTAACCACTATGATTATTTTACCCAAAATAAGAGGAGAGGAAAAAAGAACATTGCCAATCAACCAATGTATGCACACAACATTATGCATGAACAACTTTGAAATTCCTAAGCATGTCTCATTTATCATTCCATGCAATTATTGACATCATTTTCTAAGATATACAAATTCAACATCCCATAAGGTATCCTAATATTATAAATCCAGCTAGAAATTTCAAGTCCTTATTGAAAGATATGATTTGTTCAAACAATCTTTTCTTAAATGCAAAATCACACACATATATCCATTCTTCACTAATTAACTTCCTTACCTCTTCCATAGAAGAATAAGAAAAAGAGAAAAACATCATTAGACTACTATTTTCTTATATAGGTGCACCCCACACAGGTTCTTCAATTTCACAACATGGTCTACACTAAATCATTCTTATATGTATAATACAAAAACTCCCTCTTTCTATTCATAAGAAAATCATGTAACAAGCAAATCATAAATCATAACATTAGATAAAAGAGCACACACAATTTCTCTTCACTTTATAGCATGATCAATTATATAGGGAAAACAACCTTTAATATTTGGGTAAGCACTAGAAATTACTGTGGGATTTGTGACCCATAATATTTACTCACTGGCCAATATGAATAAATATTACTTAGTACAATAGGGACCTGCACATACATGAAGGCCAATTGCCTAGAGCTCACTTCTCAACAACAAAAATGGAGTTCCACTAACTACACAATTGGATGGTTAAATCCAATAACAATGTACTGCTTCAAAATAGAATATGCAATGCTGGATTCGGTACCGGTTTAAGTTTTGTCTGATACCTCTGCCAAAAACCTTGCCGGTAAATGATTGTGCTTTCACAGAATAATCTTTGCTCTTCTCTGCTTCTTATTCACTCTCAAAATAAATACATCAAAGTGCATAAATAATTATCTGGTATCATATCCCTATCTCATCTCAAATATCGCCTATATACACACATACCTACATACATTACTTACTTCTACACATACCAAATGACCTACAAGATCTCATACATATATGAGTCTTTACAATACATCATGTCGGCCATACAAATATAATTTACATTACAAACAATATTATTGCCAAGTCGGCTTAAATTGTCGGTATAATCTTTTGTTGGTGTAAACTGCAGCTGGTGTAAACTAGATGTTGGTACCGGTAGGTGAAGTTTGTTATTGGTATAACTTGTGAACCATGTTGCTAGTTAGTTGCCACTGTGTCTCCATCAATGAAAACACCTACTATTATCATCTAAGTGTATAATACCAACAATCTCCCCCTTTGGCATTGATGGCAACACTCATGAGAAAAATCAAAATTGATATCCAAAACTAAAAGTGCTCCCCCTAAGCAGATGATCTCCTTCCATTCACTTGTCACCATGCCTCACTCTATACATTTTTCTCATTATACCACTCCCTCTTTGACATCAATTTCAAAGAATGTCAAAAGAATTAAAACTTCAAAAATTTACTTAGAACCTTGAAGTCGGTTAAGTACAATCTGAAAAATATCCGCAAAAACTAAGTTTAGACCTTGCAAAAACTTTGTACTATCAGAAATTATTGTCTTTGTCTGGCTGATCCTCTTGGTAAGATAATGCATTTGTTTCTTTGGCGATCTTTCTTCTCGAATTGTTGCCTTGGATAGTGCATTCTGGTGTGTTAATAGATTGTCCAATCTAGGACCAAGTTTATTCTTCAACTCTCGGGTTTTCATCTTCAACCTTGCTTTCTCTTTTTCCAAATTTTCAATTTTCTCTTCATATGTAGCCATTTCCTAATCCAAAACTGATGTTAGTTCTGAAGAACCAATCATGTTATCTTCAATGTCATCAATTTCCTTGTGAGTTTTCTTTATTTGTTCATCAATATCTTCTATTAAATGATGAGGTTTGCAAGCTTTTAGATACAATTCCTTGTATTCCAAAATGGTGGAATTCAATGTCGATATCAATGAATCAATCTGTACTATAATATCAATGAATCAATTTGTACTGTACAATCCTTTATTGTTTTATCAAATAAATCTTCCTTTTCCTTATTAACTCTTTCCTGAATAGTTTCCTCATTTATTTTATCTACTGTTTGAATGTTAGAAGAAATGAATTTGGACAATGTGTCCAATTTACCTATTGAACCAACAATGTGATATACCTTGCACGTTGGTGCAATCATTTGCAAAATCGATAGAGATTAATCAATAGCCTTAAATGCTAAGGCATTGTATTCAGTTATCTTCTTTATTGAATCCAATAATACATTTGTTCCATTGTCGGTCTGAAATCCACAGTAGAAGTATTGGGAGAAGTGCTAGGTTCTACAATAGTTTTCTTCTCTTCTCCAGATACCTGTTCAGCCACCTTAACCACTTATTCACTTTCTATTCCTTATTCTCACTCTTATTCGCTTATGGTTCAGATTTTGTATGTTCTTGTTCTACCAGTATCACAATATTTAGCTGAGTGTCAACAGTCTTGACCGGTGAGCCGACATTTTCAATATTTATAGATTCAAATTTCTTCTCCTCGACAGTTTCCTTATCCATTACAATATTGATGTCCTAAGTGTCAACATTCATTGTGAATAGAATGTTTGACTTGAGATCAACATCATCTGCTTTCACTTCCTCTGACTTCTCTTCAGGCTGATTATGCATTTCTATCAATGCCTTTGCTACTGCCAGTGGGGTGTCTTGTGCTAGTGGAGGTAAGTTATCTTTTATTGTGAAATCAGGAACACTGCCAACCTTAATCTTACCCTTATCTACTTTCTGATATAGCTTAGTGAAGGATTTGTCAACTTTTGGTCTATCTTTTTCTTCCCTTTTCTCTTTCTCAACAAAGAATATGTCCCACTTATCTGCTGTTTCATCTTATATCTCTTTTATTCTGTCGGCCATGAGGCTAACTTACCTGTGAGCACTTGCAAAAATATTTATGTTAGCTTCAGCTATCAAATCATCTATTTCTTGTTTAGATTCAACATGATGAACAACCAATAGTGCTTCAACTTTCAATTTACTATCCAATTCCATAGAAGACATTCTCTTGGCTTCAAGTCTCAGATATAAATCATCTGGGAAAATATATATAACTTAAATAAGAACCTTCTTATATATATCTAGATACAAAATTATACTCTCCTCGATAGTATCCTTATCAGAATCCTTGAAAGAATTATAGAACTTACTAACATTTCCAAGATTGCCATCCTGAGTTATTTCATTGATAAGCTCTTCCGGTGAAAGTGTATCAGGTTCTTTTTTATTCGGTTTCTTCTATATAACTTTCTTCTTGGGACCACTAGGATCTCTCATAGCCTTTTGTTTCTTTCTTAGAGTCCTTGATTTATCCAATGATGGAGCAAGTGTCGGTGATGATTTTCTCTTCTTCTTCCTATCCACCCTTTTGAATTATGCAGCCTTATCATTATCAGAATCAGATGAGGTAGCAACAGGAGAAATATGTGCTACCGGTTGTTGTTCTGATTTTCAGTCTTGTGCAACAACACCACTCATCGGATCTAGTTTCAACAATCCCTTTGTAACAACTTCAACAAACTTTGAAGCATCTTTTATTATTTTGTCTCTTTTCTTCCTCTGCTTCTAAATTTCAACATCTTTTCAATAGTTTAAGCATTTCCAAAGATCTTTTCAGGCGGTTCCGGTGGACCATCTAGGATTATCTTGGCATAATATTCCAAGATGTGTGAATCCACTTCATAACCCATCTCAGTTATCCAAAAAGTTCTAGGTCTAACTGCCTCCATCCATACTTCATCTCTCTTAATAACAAAGCATATATGTTTGTCATATTTGTCAACAATTCTTTGAGGAATTCTTTCCCTTTGTCTCATTTTTGCTTGAAAATCTTTGAAATACTCTTTTACTTGCTTGTCACCATTTGAGCCCATGTTGGTAATTTCCTCCTTTATCTGTTTTCTAACAGAAATATCATAGGCAAAGTCTTTGTGGCTTATACCGGGAATCTCCTTTGAGAAATATAGCATTAAACATACAAGTAAATTGCCAAACTTGAAAGTTCCCTTCTTATCACCTTTAATCTTATCCAAATTTTCTATCAATTCATCTTTAAACCACTCACAAATATCAATTTTAGCATTGTTCTTTACCATCTCATAGGCACTATGAATGCATAGACTGGAAATAGAATTCAACCTATTAGTATGAGCAACTTTGTATCCAATAACCATACTTGCATATTTGACATTGTTATTAGTTATATCGCTAACCCTAAGTGATCTATTGTCTGATGTTGCACCGGTTAAGTTCATAACCTCTTTGTTTGGAATAACCTCTTTTTTTGGAATTTTCTTTTTCTTCTCAGGCCTAGTGCTGGTAGAAAGTAAACCAATAATAGCCTTAATCTCTTCCTTAGTGATTTTGAAAACTGAGTCTAGCCATAAAAATTCACCATGAACTCTGATAAGAACATAACGGACAATCTCATCTGAAAATTCAGGAATGTGAAGGATGTCTACGAACCCTAAATCTTCCACAATCTTGTGTTCCAGTTTGACTACACCTTGTTTATCAGTGATAACATTCATGAACATGTTCTTTAAATCCTCGGACCCTAAATCTTCAATGTTATAGTGAATGTATGCCCTAGGGTCTTTAGCAAATGTAACTCCCTTCAAGATTTTTGAAAATGCACCAGTGGATTCATCCGACTTAGCTATCTTAGGGATTATCTTAAAAATAGGTCTAGGATTCTTGATATTTTCCACAATAGTAGGGTTTGCAATGAATTCAGGAATGGAAGATGAGGAAGCCATTTCATAAGATAAATACCTTTTAACTGAAAACCTTAGATGCCCTGAAAAATCTTGCTGCTTTTCTTCTTGAATGTTGGTGCTCAACTTTTGCGCTCTTCGAATACTTGAATGCTTGGTAAGTCGAAATGAGAAATTACTATGCTTTATAACCAAAAAGTTAACTTACAACCGCAATAAATGCTTTGTCGGCTAAGTGAATACTCAACATATCTGTTGGTAAAGAAGAATTATGACTTCTTACCGCCATCTAAGGGTAGAATGCATGATCTTGAATTAGTTTCCTTACCCCTAAGGATTATTCCTTAGTTAGATGAAGAATCTCCTATCGGTGCAGGATTGCTTCGTTTTGTCGGTGCAAAGACAGATTCATCATTTCTCTGATCTCTCTTCTTGACCCATTGTTTAGTGAATTCTTGCTTGACTTCATTTACCTTTTCCTTTCCTTTGTCATTAGATCCTTTGTTGTTTATCGGTACATTCTTTCTTCTGCAAAATCTTGCAATATGCCCAATCTTGTTACATGCATAACAAGTTACATTGTTTCTTTGAATAGGTTTTCCATAACCTTGTCTGGTTTGAGTTATGCATTGATTAGATAGATGTCCAAATCTACCACAAGCATAGCATTTTACATTCATTCTGCAATTGTCTGAGTTATGACCATATTTATTGCATTTGGAACATTGACCCGTGGATGAGTTTCTATTTTGATTATTCCTAAACCTGCATTGATTTTCTCTATGACCAAATTTGTTGCAATTAAAATATTTACCATTGAATTTATAAGAATTAGGTTGCCTTAACGGTTTGTTGTGATCATGATTGTTTGTAGTTTCAAAACTTTCTCCATGTTCAAATCCAATTCCAACTGGTTCTCCATCAGGTTTTTGATTCTTCAGCATAACATCAAGCTTGTTTGAGCTCTTTTTGAATTTGTCTTTGTATTCATTTGCAGCGACCAAATCACTTCCCAAAGTGCCAACTTGTCTCATAAGTTCCTCTTTTTCATGTTGCATGTGAGTCAACTTTGTTTTAAGCATATCATTATCATAACTAAGCCTTAGAGATTCATCTAATTTTTAGTTAAGTCTTCTGACCAAATCTTCCTCATTCTTCTTTCTATCTTCAATATCCTTACATAGTCTCATGGTTAAATCTTGCATCTCATTCTTCATGTTACTATTCTCTTGTCTGATTTTCTCTGCAATATCTTTGAGAGTTTATTTTTCTTCATCATCTTGTTTTTGCAGTTACACATGTAATTCTTTTATCTTACTCTTTGCTATGATCAGGTTTTCTTGAAGTGCTTTGATGAATTCCCGAGCAGATTTGAGTTCATCTTCCAATCTAATATTCTTCAATTTTTAGGCATCAAAATCTTCAAGAGCCACTTCCAACTATTGTCTCAAACTTTCCATCGGTACCGGTTTCAAAATCTTCCTCAAGATATTAGGCTTCTGCAAATAGAGGACCAGGCTCTGATACCAATTGTTAGATATTTGGTTAACCCTAAAGAAACTGAGAGGGGGGGTGAATCAATGTTTGACCGATAGATGAAAGACTTACACTTATTTGCAACTTTATAACTGAAATTAATATACCAGTAAGCAAATAATAATGCAGTAAAGAGAAACAAAAGAATCATCATCAATGCACACCATAACACATATTTTTGGCGAGGAAACCCGGTAAGGGAAAAACCTCAGTGGGATTTGCGACCCACAACATTTACTCATTGGCCAATATGAATAAATATTACTTAGTACAATAGGGGCCTACACATGCAGGAAGGCCAATTGCCTAGAGCTCACTACTCAACAACAAAAATGGAGTCCCACTAACTACAGAATTGGATGGTTAAATCCAATAACAATGTATTGGTTCAAAATAGCATCTGCAATGTTGGATTTAGTATTGGTTTAAGCTCTGTCTGATACCTCTGCCAAAAACCTTTCCGATAAATGATTATGCTTTCACATAATAGTCTTTGATTTGCTCTACTTCTTATTCGCCCTCAAAATAAATACATCAAAGTGCATAAATAACTATCCGGTATCATATCCCTATCTCATCTCAAATATCACTTATATACACACATACCTACATACATTACTTACTTCTACACATACCAAATGACCTACAAGATCTCATACATATATGAGTCTTTACAATACATCATGTTGGCCATACAAATATAATTTATATTACAAACAATATTATTGCCAAGTCGGCTTAGACTGCCAATATAATCTTTTGTTGGTGTAAACTGCAGCTAGTGTAAACTGGATACAGGTGCCGGTAGGTGAAGTTTGTTGCCGGTATAGCCTGTGAACCATGTTGCTAGTTAGTTTCCACTATGTAGCCATTAATGACAACATCTACCATTCTCATCTGAGTGCATAATGCCAACAATTACAATCAAGAAAGACTGCATAGAGTTGTATAGACGTTATGCTCATCTAAGAGGCATGCATAAGAAATGAATACAAATATTGCACATGACTTATGATTCCTAGGAGGGATTAGGGAGAAACACAAAGCATAAACATATAAGATCTCCTAAATTCCATTGATGTTTTCCATTTCAAAGAACAACTCAAGCCAAGAGAATAGTATAGTACACCATGCAAGGCCAAGAGCAAAAACCCTAACTAGAGATCCCAGTGTTTGCAACACGGGCTCTGATACCAGATGTAATGCCTACCAAAATACCCTAGAGAAATAATCTAAAATCTAGTAAAAAATGGAGATAATAATTTTCTATTTTTTTTCTAAAACATTAGTTACTCTATGTTAACATTAACATGCATCAATGCAACATAAACCATTTGCAAGATTACATAAACCAACAAGTACATAATCATAAAACTATATTACTCAAGCATATTAAATCTTTCTAAATATCAATATATCTACAAATATACTCTTGCAAACACATCCATTCCATAGGGTATCTTAACATCACTACTTGACATCATAACACATAACACCTTTTCACCTAGAACATCATCACCTCTTATCATTCAACTATTTATTTACATTCCATGCAACTAGGAAAACATTAATTCATATGCATAACTCATCACATCACATTTCTTCAAGCATAGTATATTACTCATCAAGAATATTCTCCATATTCATATGTAAGATTTAAAATAGCAAATACTTATCACCTTCCAACTAGGGTACCATGCTACTAACAATTTCAAGAACTATATTTAATACTATGAATGTATCCCAAACATTTCAATAACATAATATCTCAATCCCAACATAATGAAAATTTCTTTAACATGAACCAAAGATAAATGAATCCTTTTATTACAAGACCGTTGTTTCCATTTCATCAAGACCTAATACATAGGAATACATAGAACAAGCACATAGTCTCTATTACTACATCACATCCTAAATGCTTAATATTACAAATTACATACGCACATAATAATTACTTCCTTTATCATAATGCATCTTAGATTTACTTAACCATTTCACTTAGGATTCAAGCAATCACCACTATCCTTTCCAATATTCATTTCATAGGACAACGTAGCAAGATACCAACTCTCAATGCAAATGCAAGACAAATGTATACAAGCTACTCCATTCCATTTCCACATAGAACTCATACATCTATATCACATAATAAACTCCAATAGAAACATCTCATCATTCATTTATCCAATCAATACCAATTATCCCCTACTTACTCTAGTAAAGAGAAATGCTACCTATTCCATTCTTTCTATGATTCACTCTACAACATAATATGATACTAAACCATCTCATAAATGAAATGCAACTCAAAACCATTTTATTTCGCATAGATTCCCTCTCTTACATTACATAATGAACAACTAATACATCAAGGAATAATCCAAGTACTTTCTCTAGTCTCAACATCAAGTCATGTTACAAATTCTTTTAAAATACATGGTAAATCTTATACATGAATACATCATCTCTTATACATATGCAATTCATTTATAATACAATGTATTCTTTTCCAAGAACATAGGAATAAGCTCTGAAGTACAATCACATGAAGAATCCAATCCACACATGCTACACCAAGAAAATTATCCTAATGGAAGAAGGCATCTAACCTCCCCTCATGCTACAAGATGACAAAGGTTCCAACTCACACTCATGAACTAAGCTGATACCTAACAACCAAAGGTTACCAAAAGACTTTACAAGACTCCAACATAGGAAACATAACATCAAATACATCATAAGGACAAATCAAAGCAAATAACCTCCAGAGGCACAATCACCAAAGCAAGGCATATGGATAATGGACACATGTAGGGCAAGAATGTCATCACAAGCTATCATCACAATAGAAGGGGCCAAGTCTCACCCTAATAGACATGTGGAACCAACTCAACCTTTGAGCCATTCAAGGGAGATTGGTTTACCACTCCAATGGTCTTCCCAAGCTCATCTCAATTATTATCTTATTTAGTGAATTCCTAAATACCCAACCCACTAATCAATTATTAAGGTTATCACTTGCAATTACAATTAAACTCTTTATGTAGTTCCATCAAGTCTAGACCACCTCCTAGAGGCCTAATGCTCAAGACCCTGGTCCACACATGAAAGAGCCCAATCTCCCTACCATGGACCATAACCATAGGGTACAAATACATAACCATAGAGCATATAACAACATCATGAAGGCCTAAAGATAATACAACAATCGGCCACAAGAAAATTGTTGGCAATTGATACTCATTGGATTCATTTTGTTGTCATTGATGGTAACAAGATTAGATGGAAGTCATAAACCAGTACTTGGAAGCATATACCAACAAATACTATCTTTGGAGCATTCAGGCCTACACCGGCACCGACACCGACATCAATACTTCATTGGAAGCCGACATCAAGAAGGATTTACTTAATAAATCATTTTGTAAATATTGTCAAGGCCGACATTATAAATGTATTGTAAGCCCACATAAGGCATATCATTTGTAATGGGTATATAGGTCAGTCTACTAGGTTATTTTTATAGAAGTGATGTGATAGATGATATGGTTTGATATAGGAGAATATAGCAGAACTGTATAATGTAAAATATATGTATGAAGATCATTTTGTATGCAAATGTTATATCATGCAATGATTTGTAGATAGCTTGGAAATAATTCTTGGAGGAGAAGAGATACTGGTAGAAGTTCATAGTTTATGAACTGGTGCAGAGCAGAGACAAAACTGGAACTCTATTTGGCATAGCAGATGCATTCTTGAGTTCATTTTTAGTAACTTACTTTAGCAAAAAGCTTGTAGTCACTGAGGCTCTTTAACGATGAGCAGTATGCTCTAGGAAGTGTGTCATCCTACAAGTTTAGGCCCCCATTATATGTAATA
The DNA here is from genome assembly GCF_030272615.1 of Cryptomeria japonica. Lineage (NCBI taxonomy): Eukaryota > Viridiplantae > Streptophyta > Pinopsida > Cupressales > Cupressaceae > Cryptomeria > Cryptomeria japonica. Next base: position 240,887,001 of record NC_081405.1, on the reverse strand, counting down.
TCTTTTCATATGGTGAGTGAATTGATATGTGGGTCACAAATCCTACTATGGTTTTTCCTCATTGAGGTTTTCCATGTATAAATTTTGTGTGCTATGGTGTTCATTTATGTGGATGCTTTATTTGCTTCTTGTTATATGTTTATTTGTTTATCGGTTTACATATGCATGGTATAAAAGGATTAAAAATGTTCATACCTATAGAACATTGATTCAACCCCGCCCCCCGCCCCCCCTTTAGTGTTCTTAGATCCCAAAAATTGGTATCAAAGCCTGGTACCTCAGAAGAAGTTTAACAGCTTGACGAAGATCTTGAAACTAGAATCTTTGAACATGGCTATGTAGAAGCAACTTGAGATGGCTCTTGAGGATTATAATGATGAAAGGATGAAGAACTTCAAATTGCAAGAAGAATTGAATTCTGCAAATGAATTCATTCTTATCCTGGAAGAAAGGTTATCATCTACTCAAGCCAAGAGAAAAGAAATTTTGCAGAAACCGGATGATGAGGAGAAGAATTATCTTAAGGAACAATGTTAGAAACTAAGTCAAGCAAGCATGCTCATGAAGAATGAAATGCAAGATCTGACTATGAGGTTATCTAAAGATATTGAGGATAGAAAGAATAAGGAAGATAATCTTGTTATATCTCTGAAGAATAAATTTGATGAATGTGGTGGATTGACTCATGAGAATAATTTATTGAGAACTAATTTGGCACACTCTTGGAACAATGAACAAGAAATTGAAAGACAAATAACTACTCTGAGAGATGATCTAACTACTGCAAGTGAGTATAAAGAAAAGTTTAGGATAAATGTTGCACAGTTGGATGACTTATTGAAAAGACAAAGACAAATTGATGATTCTAGAGGACTTGGATTTGTACAAGGTGAAAGCTCTGGTACTGCAAGTGAAGATTAGACAACCGATATGCAGAACTCATCAGAATAGAGGAAAATGGTAAGGCAATCTAATGCTTATAAATTCAATGGTAGATGTTTTATTTGAAATAAATTTGGGCATATGGCTAAACATCGTAGAAATAAAGAAAATCAAAACTACAATTTTGTTCCCAGTCAATGCACAAATTGCAAGAAATATGGTCATAGATCAGAAGATTGTAGAATGAATGTTAAATGTCATGCATGTGGAAAGTTTGGACATTTTTCTAATCATTATAGGTCAAGAAATGATACCGGATATGTCAAAGCAATTCAAAAGAACAATTTTACATGTTATGCATGCAACAAAATAGGTCATATTGCTAAGTAATGCAGAAGCAAGACTCAACCGGCTAATAATGATAAAGATAATGAGAAAGGAAAGCAAAAGGTAGATGAAATACAACAAGATTACACCAAGAGATGGGTTATAAAATCTGAAGAACCAAGTGGAGATGGATTTACACCGGTAACTCCACCAATAGAATAGGGTATTCCTCCACCGGTAACTGAGGCATAAGCCTTAGGGGTTGGAAAAGTCATTGCTAAATTTTGCATATTACCCTAGAAGAAACATAAGGAGATCTGAAAGAGATCTAAAGAATAGTGATCATCATCGATGAAGGTTCACTTGGCACATGATTGTGAAACTGACATCCGTAGGGTTGTTGGTGAAGCATTTATTATAGAAAATTAGGGTTTTATTCGCTGATAAAAGGGGGTAAGTGAATTCATTTTCACTTGTCGATCATTCAAGCATTCAGAGTGAAGTAAAGGCGAGTTAAGAGCAAGCAAAAGCATTGTGAAAGGATTTCGAGCACTTATCTGAAGCACTCAATCTTTCACCGGTATTCACTTTCATGTATTTTTTGAAATGGCATCTAGATCTTCAGCTCCTACTTTCATTGCAAATCCTACTGTATATGGTGAAAATGGATAACAATAATAACAATATTGAAAGGCTAAATGAATCCAACCACAAAACCCTAGCCTAACAATCAACAAAGATCCACCATAACATATGAAGATTACCTAAGACAATGCAAATCAAATGAAATCACAAAGATTATACCATCACATGTCCAATAGGGTTTTGATCTCCATTCTTCCTATCTCCATTGATCTTGCTTGATATATCTGCTCTCAGATTTTATGTGCACAAGAGCTTAACAAAGAACGGAATGTGGTTGCAAGTAGGATCGTAGTGTAGTCAAGTAATCAAGTAGTTAGGTCATTTGGATGCATCATTCGGGTTTGATAATGAAGGAAGCATCTCCTTATATAGAAGACACAATATGAAATGGAGGGATAAGATTGAGAGATGTAAAAGGAGGTCGGCTATGATTAGAGGGTAGGTAAAAGAAATAATAAAATAATGAAAGGGGTAGGTAGCGTATGAATTAAGAGATGAATGACATGTGTCATGGGTAGAAAAGGATAATGAATTAATTAAATAAATAAATATTTATTTAACTAATAGAAGAAGTGGGATAATTAAATAAATAAGATATTTATTTAATTTAGGAAAAGGATAATTTAAATAAATATCTGTATATATTTAAATGAGAAATAAGGCTAGAAGAGGATAAGTGAATTAATTAAATAAATAAAGATTTATTTAATTAATAGAAGAATTAAGCTTAGATAATTAAATAAATAAAATATTTATTTAATTAGACATGACAATTTTGGGTGTCTACACCTACCATTGCTGAAGTCAAGGATAGGTTAAGGCCAGTATTTAAGGAGGTTCCTGAAATTGCTAAAAAGGAAGATTTTGCGAGAGCATTTTCTAGGGTTCTTGATAACGTAATGTATGTTGAAGATGTGAGGGCATACATTCACTGCACCCTTGAGGATTTGGGCACAAAGGACATCAAAAGAATGTATCAATTCATGATACTGGAAGACTCCAGAACCATTAGACTGGAATACAAAGCAATTGAGGATCTAGGGTTAACCGATATTCTGTACATACCAGAATTCAAAGATGAGGTTATCAAATACGTTCTGAGTAGGGTTCACAAACAATTTATTTGTCTAGATAGGCCTTACATGATCATGAAGGAGGATATTCAAGTTGTCATCGGCTTACCTAGGGTCGGACAAGAACCTGGCGAGAAAATTTCCAACACAGAGGTCGAGAAACTCACTGTTGCTACACCTGATAGAAGATCAACGAGGATAAGCACAATCACTGACACAGATATAAATTTTGCAAGCATGATCATAGGTTACAAGGTAACTCAATCCAACAGATTGAATTTTGTTGCTAGTTCATGCATTCATGTTGCATATCAGATGCTAAGGAATAATTTGAAGTATGATTTATGTGAATGGATGAGGAGTGAGTTGATGTTAAACCTTGGTAAGATTAAGGGAATCAAGAAAGGCACTTTTAGATATGGAAACTTGATTGTTTGTTTAATGCTTTACTTCCTGAATGAGCTACCTGGTCTAGGGAAGAAGCATTGGGCTCATGACATATCGGTAGGTATGCAGATCAAGGAAGCAATCACCGGTCTTGGTATCGGAAGAGATGAGAAACTTTGGGGGTATTTTAAGAATTTTCAAAAAAACATGAGGCAAAGGGAGAGAATTTAAAAAAACATTGTAGAGAAGTATTCCACTTATATCTATTTCATGGTAAAAACTGATGAAACTCTTATGGAAGTAGTTGAACCTAGGCAAATCTAGATTACTGAGCTTAGATATGAGGTGGATGGTAGCATTTTTGAACTCTATGCAAAGATGTTGTTAGATGCCCCACTAGATGATAAAATAGAGCATTTTGGTAGAGCAAGGGAGAAGGCTCTTAAAGTAAAAACCAGTTTTGACAGGAAGAGAAGAGAGAAGAAAATAGAAAAGATGTTTGCATATGTACAAGATGTTATAAGATAGACACTCAATTGGGTTCTAAATCCAAACAGGCAGCTAAACCGACAGAGGTTGGTACTACAAAAGTGAAGAAGGCACAAGTTCACGTTTCCCCTATCACTTCTGATTCTAATTCTGAGGATAATGAACCTCTGGCTTTTAGAAGGATAAAAAGGAAGAACGTGGTAAAACCAATGGTAGAGCAGAAGAAGGCAAAGCCTAGGAGGAGACTTGTTAGAAAGGCAACTAAGCCTAATGCACCTCCACAACCAGTAAGGAAGCCTATGCAAAAGAGGAAACCAATCACACCGACAACTACAAGCAAAAAGAAGAAGGGTGATGATACTAGAACCGGTAAGACCCTAATGACGTGTGTTGAGATAATTGATGAAATCACAAAAGATAGAATATTGAAAAATGTACCAAAGTATTATGAAGATTTAGAAGTGAATGAGAAAAATGAATTAGAAGAGGCTATTTTTTATATATAGACATCTATAAGAAAGCCTTAGTTGAAATTTTGAAGGAGATACCTTTATCCTTGTATAATAAACTTGAAGCTAGGAGACTTGATGTTGTTAAGAGAGATAGGGAGATCAAAGAAGTTGCACTTTTGGAATTGTGTGGTGCTGTAAATAATGAAGAAATGAAAAGATGTATAGACACTACAAATAGGACAGTTTTTAGTAGTAAATCCTGGCAGATAAGCCTTATGTTGGGGAGAGTAAATAAGGTGGTAAATAAGACAAGGGATGCACCAAATTCTTTCAGGAAAACCCAGACTTTCTCACATCTCAAGAAGAATTTGCAAGGGAAACATCTTCCACCATTCCTGACAAATCAAAAGGGAAAGGTATTTTGGGCAGTCCAACTCCTATTTTGACACAACTGACAGTAACTATAGATACTCAAACACAACCAACAGCTAAGGAGAGTGTACAGTCTGTACTAGCACAAACCATTTTTTAGCAAAGCAATGTACAAGACACTGGAAATATTATGGATAATGCTCCACCGACAGTAACCAACACTGCACCAAGTGGTGAAACCACCAGTGCAAAAGAGGTTGAGATGGACAAGGTAAAAGCAATCGAGTCCATACCTATAGGTAAAACTGATTCCCCGAAAAAGGTTTTGGCAATTGACACTTCTCAGGTTGAGAAGAAATCAGTCTCTGAGTTGAGTTCAACTGAATTGATGATGATGGCTACTCAGAAATTACTTAAGGAAAGGACTACAGATAAAGGATTAATAGATCAATCAGTCTCAGTATTGCATAGAATAATACCTGACTATCAGATTGAAAATGGAGCAAGCCCTTTCGGTAAGCTCAAGACTCTAACAGAGCATGTCTCAAACAATTTTCAATCTCTAAGGCAGATTGCAGACCGATAGGCTTTGGATAGTTTCACAGCAGCAAAAAGAACAACTTTTGATAAGATTATAGAAACGGAGAAGAAGAAAATTAAGGAAAAACTCATTCCTATTGAGGTTTGTTTAAAACAATGTACAAATATCTACAGTGTGTTGTAACATAGAAAGTCTTACGACTACTGTAGATAGCAGATTGAAGGAGTTATATGATAAGATGGCTAAAATTGCTAATTCTTTTGATGGATTGATTGCACTGACCACATCTATTGATGGACAAATTTTGTCCTTAGAGAACCAAAAAATTTATTTTGAGAAGGAGAGAGATAAAATCATGAGAAGAGCAATAAATCTAAGAGGATTGGTAAGTCCTAGACTAGATTCATTGGGTGTTCACAAGAAAGAGTGCATGGACATGATAGATAAACCCACATTGGAAGATATCCAAGAGAAGGAAACACTTGCCCACTTACAAAGTGGACTTGCATCTATTTCTGACACTTTCAAAGTTGGTTGGGATACATATCTTCAGTTATTACAAAAGGCATACCCCGAAATCCTAAAGATGACTAAGCTACAGTGAAACTAACAATATTCTTTTGTTTTTTTATTCTTTCAATTATTTCACCAGTCTTTGGCATTAATGTCAAAGGGGGAGTATGCACATATGTGAAAAATATCAGAGAAACACATTGGAAGGATATCAGATGGAGTTTATTGCTCAGGAGGAGCATACCAGCAAGGAATCTATTTTTTCACATGAGTGTTGCCACCAATGCCAAAGGGGGAGATTGTTGGCAATTGACACTCATTGGATTCATTTTGATGCCATTGATAGAAACAACATCAGATGGAAGTCATAAACCGGCACTTAGAAGCATATATCGGTAGATACTAGCTTTGGAGCATTCAGGGTTACACTGGCACCGACACTAACATCGGCATCAATACTTCATTGGAAGTCGACATCAAGGAGGATTTAGTTAATAAATCATTTTGTAAATATTGTCAAGGCTAACATTGTAAATGTATTGTAAGCCGACATAAGGCATATCATTTGTAATGGGTATATAGGTCAATCTGCTAGGTTATTTTTATAGAAGTGATGTGATAGATGATATGTGTGGATATAGGAGAATATAGCAGAACTTTATAATGCAAAATGTATGTATGAAGATCATTTTGTATGTGAATGTTATATCATGCAATGATCTATAGATAGCTTAGAAAGCATCTTGGAGGAGATGAGATACTGGTAGCAGTTCAGAGTTTATGAAATGGTACACAGAAGAGACATAACTGGAACTCTATTTGGCATAGCAGATGCATTCTTGAGTTCATTTTTCAGTAACTTACTTTAGCATAAATCTTGTAGTCAGTGAGGCTCTTTAGGGATGAGCAGTATGCTCTAGGAAGTATTCCTTCCTACAAGTACAGGCCCCTATTATATGAAATATATTTTCATATGGCCAGTGAACTGATATTGTGGGTCACAAATCCCACCATAGTTTTTCCTCATTGAGGTTTTCCATGTATAATTTATGTGTGTTATGGTGTTCATTTATGTGGATGGTTTATTTTCTTCTTGTTATATGTTTATTTGTTTACTAGTTTATATATGCATGGTATAAAAGGATAAAAAATGTTCATACCGGTAGAACACTAATTCACCCCACCCTCTCAGTGTTCTTGGATCCCAACAAAACTGAGCAAAAAGAACTCATAAACCATACTCATAGAAAGATGCCTTCACCAAATTAATATCAAGGATAAGCCAATCATGAATACAAATCATAAAATATATCCCAATAACATCAAATCCTCGGTAGTGAGGCATAACACATCCCATTGGAGCCATAAAATCAATCTCTCAACAGTGAGGCTTTTTTCCTCTCGGTGGAGCCACAAATCACATATGAAACACCTCAATGATAAGGAATGAACCCTCTTACCAGAGCACAAGAAAAAAAATAAGGGATCAAAATGCATCAAATGAGTCTCTAAAAATGACTAAACAGTCTGCAAAAGCCTCAGGAGAAAACACAAACTCATCAAGACACAAAATCAGGCTCAAAACTAACTTTTTAGGACCCTCGGAGTAGTCTAGCTCTCCCAAAATGTAGAGAAGTTCTCCTAGAATGAAAAGTGGCACCCTTGGTATGTGTCCCAACATTTATGGTACATAAGGTGGCATTTTTGATCCATTCTACAACGTTTTGGGGTCACAGAGCAACTTTCTAGGTTCTGAGTCTTGTTCTTTAGGTTTAGAGTTCATAGTTCTGGGTATGTTTTCTAATACTCTGGGTAGGTTCTCCAGCACCCCTGAGATGCAAAGTAGAATTCTGGGTATTTTTTGCAACACTCTTGGTTCCCAAAATGGCGTTTTAGGTAAAAAGACCAAAAATGCAAAAAATAGACTCAAATGAATATGACACCTACTCAGATCAACAAAGGGGTCAAACACAACAGCTCAAATCAACTAACAAGGTTTTAAAAATGCTTAAAATACTAGAGAACACCATGATTACAATACTGCATACTCATATATTGAGAACAGTGAGAAAAACATTCTCCCTTAGTGCCCAATTTGAGTTCAAAGGCACCTAGCATGAAGGGAAGATATGCAAAACACAAAGGCAACATCAAAGAAGCACTAGACAAGCACAAGGAACCCAAACCATTTTCATAAAATCTCCCTAATGGTCTTCTCTCAGGAAATACAACTCACATGAAGTGAAAAATAAACTCAAGAATCTCCAACACGCAGACACTCTTACTGAAATGAAGGGAAGATTCAAGATACACAAATAGGAATGACATGAACTCCAAAGTAATTTATTTAGCATCATCAAAAGTCATAAATAAGGAACAAATAATTCACATTGAATACACACGAAGCATCTCTTAGCCAATTTCTCAAATTTGAAAATTACAACAATCTGCACTTCCTTTCCCAAATTCTTTTCAATAACAAATTAAAAATCTTCCATCTAATTTCAAGAACTCCCAAAATCAATTCCTCAATAACAAGTAAACAATTTTCACAGGCATGGAGAGAACAATCTTTCTAGAAAATAAAAACTTGAAAAGAAGAATCGCACCAACCTGCAAACACAATTCAAAGGATGAAAAATCTGAAGATGAACAATCCACAACAATCCTCAATCCTCAAGCCAAATCTTCAATCGAAATTCCAAATTCAAAACCAAAATCTGTCAAAAGAAGAACCAAATAACCATTCTAGAAAACCAAACAAATATGAAAAACTATTCAAAACGTCGACCAATCAAAATATTCCATTATACTATATATTATAACTACCTTTACATAGTTCAAGAAAAATATTTAATAAATATTTTTTATTTACCTACCTTTTCACCCAACCAATCAAACAAATGGGTAGGTAATATATATTTCAAATCTAATTGCCAACATTATTTAATTTTTATTACTCATTCAATAATAATATTTTACCCAATAAAAGCAATTAAATAAATTAAATGAGTTAAATAGATAAGACCTTACAAATAGGTCCTTCTAATAGAATATAAAATCAAATCACAAAAATGAATAAATGATTTTAATAAAGTCAATAAATCAACTCCAATAATAATAATTAAATAAATAAAACAAAACAACATTAAATAGAATAAATAAATAAAACATTTCAACAATAAAAACAATATAATTAAATAATAAATCAATAAAAAGATAATTCATTAAACAATAAATAAATAAAATAAACCATTAATACAATTAAATCTCATCAATAATCCATCTAAATAAATAAATCATCAATAAATTAATAGATGATTAATAATTCAAAGTCACGTGATAATTAAATCAATTAATAACCCAATTAACCAAGTAAATTAATCCAAATTGGTTTGAATAAAATCAAATAAATATCCATGATCAACTAATTAGACAATAATCACAATACTTAAATAAATAAACATAGACTCCAATCATCTTACGCCAAAGGGAACAACATAAAGGAAGACTCTAAACAACTTGTGTTGTGGCGCAATTGACAAGGTACACATCTTAGACCTAGAGTGTGCGAGGGAAACTATGTCATCTCCGACAACTTGCCATTGGGATAAAGACATGCTCAGACCTATGAAGCCAGGTGGAGTTGATGTCTGGTACCTACAAACCTACATCAAAGGCCAACACAACATATATGATACATATACATCATAATAAATAGACAAGTGGTAGAGAATTGTGGTGACATATCCCACTCGCAATGAGTGATATGGCATCATCTCTACTCACGAAGACAGTCACACAAAGTAATATCAAATATCATGTAGAATCATCATCATGAAATAGGGTTAGTATCATCGCATGTCATATAATCCATAGAAGTCCTAACATCGATGATACCATCTAAGATAGTAGAAGAGTCATAAATAACCATCCAAATAACCATCATAAGTCTAAATAAGTCTATCTAAGCACAAATCAAAATGCAAGTCTAGGAGGGGCACTACAATTTATGTGCATACATAAAGCTTCTCTTTTTGTTTGCAGGTATAATAATATACAACATGTTTGATTTTTCATAATACACTACATGTAGGTATACCAAAGAGAACAATTGTACCAATTTTTCAAGGAAATTGATACAATTCAAACATGTTGGATCTCAATTATGACATCAACCTATTGTAAAATAATTTGGGATTTACAGAAAATTAAAATAGTTCTTACTTCCCTATTGTTTTGATTAATTAAGAAAAAAAGGTTTTTAGGACACGAAACCTTTAACAAAGGAGATTAAGATAAGACAATAAAAAGTCCAGAGCTTATAAACCGCTTACAAAATGACTAGCAAAAAGGCCAGCAAACCAAAAAGATAGCTAACAATAAAAACAACAAAGAAACAAGGAAAGAACTACATAGCTATAGTCTTCAGCAGATCCTCCGCATTTTTCACCAACTAGTCATAGGTGGCCCCAACAACTTTGAGATCTTCTAGGTCCTTGTTAGGTTTCTTTTCTTTCTTTTTGCCTTTGGTTTGCGTTCTGGGTCCTTGAGCGTCCCCTATACCTTCAATGTCCGGGTCAATATCCAGGGTCTCCTTCTCTTTGTCCAGTTTGTTGATGAGAGTATTAGTATTGCTAGCAGAAATCTTCAAGATGCTTAAACTCTATTCAGAAATACTCTTCAGGCACTCCTCAATTTTGCTAACTATACTCGCGATACCTAAGATAGTTTGATCATTAGCGTCAGCAAGATTTTTCCTTTCCAACAGATCTTTCTCTATTTTATCAAATCTGGGGTTGAAGGAGTCTCTTATGTTTTCAACTTTTGCAATGGTATTTTTCAAGTCCTCAATGTAATCAGCCATAGTCTTCCCTTCCCCAGTGTTGATGGTTTCCAAAATCTGAATTCTATTGCTGAGTTTTTTGTTGTCATCCACATCTTTCCTGTAACCAGTTATAAGCCACTCCATAGTATCCATGAAACCTTGCATACCCTCTAGAGGAGGGTTAGGGGGAGGATCAACCTTACTAGGGATATCATGTTCCTTTTTTAGGGTGTCCCGAATAGTAGTTGTGTCTTCAACCCTAATAGCCTTTCCCGTGGTCTCCTTCTTCGGGTTCTATTCGGCTTCTGAGGTCCTCTCCTACTTATAAACCTCCAGCTCCTTCACATTCTCCTCCTTCCTCTTGTGCTTATTTCTAGTCTGGGTGTGAGCTTTAGTTTTCTTTTTCAGCGACCCTTAAGGCTTCTCCTTCTCTGAGTCTTCAGAGACCTCCTCCTCCAAGGAAGGGCTAATCTGGAGGATTCTGCCTTTAGGTTTTTTACCCTTAGAGGAAGAAAGTCTTGTTTTAATGTGTTTCCTCTTCTTTCCAATTTCATAATCCGAAACATCCAAGCTCTCCTCAGAATCACTAAATGGGTCACTGTTAGACTCCTCTGACTTCCCTATTGTTGCACTCGTCTATTTTTTGTATTTATTTCATAATATATTTATATTGTTCTTACTTATCCTTTTCTTTTCTTTATATTGAGGCAAATATTAGAGAAATTAGATTATCACTAGTGAAGTATAGGATATTGGTAAACATTAGAAAGACCCTAGGGTACTGGGAGATAAACTGTGGCTAGTTTTCTCCATTATTTTTATGGATTCCTTCAATCTCATGTTTTGAATCATTTTATAAAGGAGGAAAAACTAAAATGAAAAAGAACCTTCAAGAAATTTCTTAGGTAAGAGTGGCTTCAAAAACAAATTGGAAATTGAAGTGATGTAGATTGCCCTTTCATAAGGTTTGAAATCATGTTCTTTAACTCACAATTCTAATGTTTCAAATTGTTTATGATGATAAGAAAGCCCATACTTGTGATTTCCTTCATCACAATTGTTTTTCATTCTATTAAGCTTTATTTTTTATTAAATATTTAAAAGAAGATCTAGATCATCTTTTTGATGCAGAAGCATCCAGTGGTGTAAGGGCAATCATGCATCACCCAAAAATATTTCTCTTTAGTTAGTTTTATTTTAATGTTTTTACATTTTTGGATACCCATTTGGACAAATAAGAGATTCCAACTTTCAGAATTGACAGGCTAGTTTTTCTAGTTGACTGCCAAAAATAGAAAGCTTTTATTTAAAGGTGGATGGAGCTTGAATTTTGTGGGAAGCTTGAGAATGGAGAAATAAGAACTTTGGTAAAAGAATCGGGTTAATATCATTTATAGTTTGAAAGTTATTCAAGTTTTAGTTTCTCAAAAAACCAAAAAAAATTCTTCCAAGTCAGATTTGAGGCATTAAATGGTCCCAAACGGCCCCAAAAATTGAAGGAATCGGTAAGTGAATTTGAAGCATATTATTCACTCCAATAGATTTTTGATGGTGCAAACGGCACGCCAATACGATTCTCAGATCAGAAGTTACGACTGTCAAAAGTTGGACAATTTTTCAGAACGTTTCCAGTTTTCAAATTTGGCTAAATTTTTATATTTCCAATTTCAAGTTTTGGCATTTTTCCATTAAATGGTAACCTCTAAATTGTAATTTTGGCTCCAAGATAGAGAAAGGCTATTTAGGAAACTTGTAGTCAGTTCTAGGTAGTGAGTTTCGGGATTGGAGAAGTGGAATTGTAAGACAAGGGTTTTTCCAAAAAATTGTATAAGTTGTAGTTTGTTACAGCCTACAAGGGTTATTCCTCTTAGTTTCATGTATGCATGTATGGAAGATAGTTTAAGGTAATAATAATATAATCTTTATTACAATTTGTTATGTTTTTCTGTTTCTCGGGTTGTTCCCTCATCACTTTTCCTTTGTTTTCCTTTTAATTGATAGGTTTAGCCTTAGTTCTTTAATATAATAAAATTTTAAGTTTTATCCAAGCTCCACCCCATATCTCTTTATTTTTTGTTTTCAACACAAAAAAAATCCATCAAAATTGGTAAGTTATGGCAAATGATGCTTGATATGATTGTGTAACTCTCTCATAGCCATTACCCTAGACACACCTATCAAATATCATATCTCTCTCTTTAGTATTATTTTTATGATGAGTTGTGTAAATTTTATCATGTTGCCATTTATATCTAGGAAAAGTTCTAAATAAGAATATTTACAATCATGTTCTTTTCTATTTTATAGATTTCACTATTGTCTACAATGAATATTTTTAATCATTCATGTATTAGAATGAATTAGAAGCTAACTACAATTTAATGGTGGATTACTTAATATAAGAAAATAAATACTTAGTATAAGTATATTGAAATGTTGGACATTATTGTTGCTTGCATATGTTGTTGTCATTGATGTCAACATATTCCTATGATTTATTGCTTTGGTGGTTGTAGATTGGTTTATTGGGATCACGGTTTAGTATATGAAGTATTTCTAGTATCATTATATCTTTCTGTATTGGTTTCAGTGACCTAGGAGATTAATTGATCATATCATATGATCCGGTTTACAGTTTGGTTTTTCTGATCAATGCTTTGCAAACTTTGATATTTCCTCTGATATATTCTGGTGTCATCAGATCTTGAGTTGCAATTTTGGGAGATTGTTTGGAGTGGTCTTGTGTATCTTTATTTCAGATGGTTCATGATTTGGTACTCTGCAAGTTATCCTTCCTCATGGTAGTTGTTGTTGTTTGAGTGTTCTTGAGCTTCAAATGTTGATGGATGAAGATTTGATGTGGTGTTGGTGCAACTATTACAGATGATTCTAACATGCTTGTTGGTGTTTCCTAATTGTGTCCTATTTGTTTTGATGATCTACATTGATCGATGTGCATGGTTTTGGTGTTTTGTTTATCTGGTGGTGTTGTGTGTTTAATAATTTGATTTAGGTCCATGTTATGTAATGTATACCATTATATTGGTCTAGTGGTTGATCTTTGTATCGTGTGATGTAATTTTGTAATTGTGAGTTGAGGGTTTGACCAACCTTGTTGTCAAGGTTGATGATCAGTATATATAGGTGGTATAGTCATGTAAATTCTATATCGATGGTGTGTCTGCATTATCAGAGAATGGTAAAGGTGTGAAAATTGAATACATCCTTTGGCATTGTGATTGAGTAGAGATTGAAGTGTTGGAGGGAAGATAGATGTGCTTAACTAGAACTGTCATTAGGCATTTGTAGATGCTATTCCTTCAGTTCATTTGATTCTGAATTGTTGGAACGTACATTTTGTAAGTCAATGAGACTTCCTTGTAAGGTAGTGAACCTTCCCTGAGGGTTGTAGCCTTCTGGGTTATTGTATTTTGAGTAGTGATCTCTAGGCAGTGAGCCTGAATGCATGCGTGTTCCCCATTATGATTATTTTCACATACTACTGCAGAGTATCATCTTATTGTGGGTAGGTTCCCACTATGGTTTTTACCTTAACTAGGTTTTCCATATCAAAATCTTGGTGTTGTGTGTTGTGCTCTCAATTTTATTATCCTTGTTGTTACTGCAGTTAATCAGATTTGTATTTACTTAAGGTTAAGTTTGCTAATCCAGTGAAAACTGATTCACTCCCCCCCCCCCTCTAAGTTTTCCTTCATTGATTGTTTCCAACATGAAATACTTAGTCTATCTATGTAACTAGGATTATATGATGAACTATGAACAAGATAAGTACCCAAACATGAAAATGAAATTTTTTAAAAGTTACTAGTAAATCTAGGATCATGATCACTTATTGTGTTTTTGGATCACAATGTAGTATCAAAAAGAGAGTCTATATTCTCCAGTATTATATATCCTTATAAATTGACTTTTTAATTTAACTTCAAAACTTACTTGATATTTTATTTGAATCACTGGTTTTGTAACATGTGTTTATTTGTCATGTATTTGTACAAGTGAATTACTTTTAAATCCTTAAAATTAAATGTAGTAGTAAATTTATATAGTCGACTTTGATCACATGTGTTTATTATATTGTTCATATTTTTACTTATAAATACCTTTTTTGTAATATGTAAATAGATTCTTGAACTTGTATTTTTGTATATATATATATATATATATATATATATATATATATATATTCAGGTGTTATCTTTCATGGATGTCTTTGACATAAATGATCTATTAGATCAAAAAACCCCACCTCCACCCCCTCCACCTCCAACTCCGTCCCTTGGATCATATGAGGATCAATTGAGAGCACAAACAAATGAAAACCTCAAGATCTTACAACAAAACATTAATGCAATATGAAATGAGCCTATTGCCCCCCGCTCATCTTGTACAATTTGTAACTTCAATGCAAGTTGTTGTAGACTTTGTCTGATCCATTGATATAGAGAGATCAATTCCACTAATGAAGAGAGTATTTTTGCCAGTTTTATACTGATGGATACACTTATAAGAAAATAAATGATCTCAAAATCACCAAAGCATATATAGCCCCATATTTAATTAATGGGCTCAAACACAACTACCCATTCCTCCCACCAAAAAAAAAATTTCAATTAGGTGGTGCTAGCATCCACAAATATCTACACATTTCTGGGATACATGGTGGATAGTTTGTTTCTCATCCACCACATTGTGGTTATCAGGTTCCTTTAAATTTTTTAAATAAATTATATTATGACTTTGTATTAGATATAAAACCCAATTATTTTGACATGAGATCATTCAAGGGTGTTGGTGGTGGCATGCCACAATACAGATTAGGGGCACATAATATTACACCCACACCTACTCCACCCATGGTTCCTCCTACTCCTCTCTCTATCTTGCACCTATGTAGCATAGAGAAGTGGTTTATACCTTAGATGCGTTGAGTTCCCTCTTGAGTAAGCTTAGTGAGAAAGATTCCCACATGGTAGCTGCTCCACAATCAATGCCACATGTGTACAAGTTGTAATGAGATATGTGTAGGTCCTACTCCTACTCTTGAATCCACTTCATATTTTCCTACAACATCAAATGATATCACATCATATGTGGATTTTAATTTCTCAGATGATGATTTCAAACAAGTACACACACACACACACATAATACAAGGACAATCTAAATTAAGTGCACACTTTTTTAATACAATCTAATGTTTGATTCATATTGTTTGGTTTATGTAGATGAGGGCTACACCTAATGTTTGATTCAATATTTCATCTGTGCCTACACATATTGGCACACCTTTTGGGGTAAAAAATAATGTATCTAGGCATTAAACTATTTAAGTTATCATGTTCAATTTTGAAAATTAAAAATTAAATCAATAAAATTATCATGTTGAATGTTGAATTTTTGTTGCTTCAGGGCCCACCTATCATGTGGCGTCTAAAATGTATTGACTAGAGGGTGTCACAAGTGTAGCTCACGCATCATCAAGCATTGAGCATGATCCATCTAGTATATGTATCTTCTTAAAAAAAACTATATATACATAGGAATTTGTACTAGTTCAATTCAATTCAGGAATTTGTACTAGTTCAATTCAATTCAACTCTCACACGTATGTTCAATAAATATAATTTCATTACATATACATGTTTGCAAGTGGACACTACTATTAGGATAGGCTATCCTCATGACATTTATTAGAGCCAAAATCAAGGGTCATCAACATCATTTTAGGTCTTTACAATATAAATTTATTTTTATATATTAACAAAGTTCATAAGTTTCAATATATTTCTTAACCTTATTTGTTAATGCATGCTTTATTTGACCTTGTACAGGAGTTAGCTACTATGACTTTTGTCCTTGATTCAAGTGCACCTAGACCTCTAGGTGCACATAATATTGGTAGACGAGATGAGTAGCCTCATATATGATATTTTAATTGTAGATTATTTAATTAAATTATAAATGAATTAAATTTTTAAAAATTTCAAACATGTGTGTGCATGTGTTTCTTATCTTGTACATGATGACATGGGTCTTGAGCAAATAGTGCATGTTGAGCAAGTTGTTGGAGGTGATGAGCACTTGCATATGGTAAGTTTAGTGAATCCACATCAAAATTATGTCATTGGCATGTGCACATGCTTATTTGAAAAATGTTTTAACTTTTTATAATTAATCTAATTTGAAAAACTTGTTTGTCTTGTACAACATGAGATGGGTCAATCCTGGACACGTAGATTGAAGAGGACACTAGATTTTAATGATGATGGGACTTGGATTTTATTGATAATAGCTCTATTTTTACTTATCACATGTTGACACATAATTTTAGTACATGTATATGTTGAACTATGCTTTGTATTTATTTATGGACTATTGACCTATCTTAGAACACATTTCATGGACTATATATATGATTTTTTGGACACATTATATATATGGAAAATGTTATGTGGACTAGATCATTTTCTTTTTTGGACAATATATATGTATAGTCTAGACAGTATGTAGACTAGATGCATATGTGTTTTAGGAAGTGTCTACTGATGATAGCTCTGTTTTTACTTATTTCCTTTTTGAAAGTATCTAGTGTGAAATTAGATATAGTTTAATAAGATGTATGCAATCTTTTTAATGAGTAATTGCAAATTAGTTTAATGAACTTAATAAATATTATCAGTCAACTTATAAAAATTTTAATGGGTCATACAAAATGAACTTAATGAACATAATGAGTCATGTTACCATTTTAATTAGTCATGTTACCATATTAATTAGTCACAGAAAATGAGCTTAATTCAAACTTAAAGAACATAATTCAAACTTAATTGAACATAATGATTTGAATGTTGTCATCTTAATGAACATTTAATGAACTTAATTGGACATAGTGAGATCAATGATACCATCTTAATTCAAACATAATGAAATCAATTGAATGTATAATAAACTTAATAGACATAATGACTTAATATAAGAGACCTATTAGTCATTTAGAGAATGAAATAAGATAATAAGGTATTGTAATGGTGAAAAATTAGGGTTTCTACCATTAGAAGTATCAAAATCACTATTTTTTGCTTGGGTTGACCATTACATTCAAAAGAGGGAGAATCCAATAGATTCGGTCAAAAATTAGAAAACATTAAGACAATACCGATTGGATTGATTTTGGGTTTCCTCTCTTGTGAGTTGAAATGCTGAATTAAGGTAAAATACAAAAAAATGAAGGTAAAACTAAGAAAATAATGAGCTATAGACATAGGATTTTTATACGCACCTAGATCTAAGCAGTATATGCAAATTTAGATCTGATCCTCGAAAAAGCTCCAAAAATGTCAGGACCAATGTTCTCGTCACCCTAGTCCTCCCACTTTTTCGCTCACCAAAGAGGGTTGATTCATCTCTGTAAATAATGCTTATTCTAAGAACCACAGCTCTGTACTTGTTTCCAGCACACAAAAAGAAAGGGAAATTGGTTGGGAATAGGAGCTTGCCTTAGGTAAACCCCTGTTTTAGAATTAACCATGAAATTGAAATAAAGATCATTGAAATTGTTGTAATGGAAGGTTCTCCTTTTGAGGGAGATGTTGAATAATGACTGAAAATCAAGTGATATACCTCCTTGTGAAGTTGTGTGTTGTCTCCACATGGAATTAGGATTTGATGAAGTCTTCAACAAAATAGGATGAATATTTGATGTCTACTTAATTGCTTGAATCTTGATTTTCTTGCTACTCCAAGGCTTGAAGGAAGACTGATTAAAGCTCAATTGCTCTTGAATGCTTAATTGATTGATCTCATGTGTTCTTTCTTGTTAATGGATGTTCAAATGAGAGGGGAAAACCTCCTTTTACAGTTTCCCATCAGATAAATTGCTAATTTCCCAACATAAGTCAATCTAGAGAGGGAAATCCCGCTCAAATTTGAAATAGGGCAATGGCTTAAAACGGGTCCCAAATTAGGGGGGACCAAGGCATGTTGCTCTGGTCCTACCCCTTTTTAGGGCTAGGATAAGGTGCAAAATGCATGGTAAAAGTAAAAAATAATGCAATTCTTGAGATGCATGAGCATAATCAGGTCCCAATCAGGCCAAGGGGTGCAAATGCTAAGGTAGGGACCCAATGTGGTCAAAATTGTACAAGGGTACAATTTTAGGATGCTACATTTAGCCCCTAGTTTAGCGGGAGTATGAAGTCAATCATACTCTCAGTAAAGTACAAAGGGTTCATATTGAAAAAAATTCACCAAGTCATTGAGGAGGCAAGATACACCAAGCGCCTAGTGGACTTTAGGATCTCACAACTTCAATAATAAGATAAAAGGGACATCATGAGAGAAAGAGAAAGAGAGAACCATGACTACAAACAAGTAAAGTTCTCTTACTATGAGTTATGAAAAGAAAAATACCAAAATTTACAAAGCAAAAGACAAAGTTCACTAAGTAACTTAAGTATCAAGATATGAAAGAGAGAGAATCATTGAGTGGAGTGTATGCCCCCACATTAAAGTGATTGTGTATGCCTTATCAGGAGAAACCGCTTTAAGGTAGGATACACCCAAAAAAGACAAGCACATTATCACAATAATAAGCCCCCAAGAGAGGAAAAATCAAAGGATAATGATCACAAAACACAAAACATGAGGTGGTTTTCTTAACTTTGGGGTGAGTATGCTTTTTATGATAAATAATGTATACCATGTATATATATGCATAGAATTGTCCTCATCCCCCAAAGAAAGGAAAACCACCATGGAAGAAGGGCACATGTGTCTTTTGAGTCAACATGGGAGAGACCAAAAGAGATCTCAATGCTTTGCATATTTCTCAAGTAGACAACACTAGGGACAACAAATAGAAGAATTGAGAGATAATAGAAGAAGATCACAAACAAGAAAGATAGAGAGAGAGAGAGAGAGAGAGAGAGATAATATATGGTGTTAGTGAAGCATCAAGCACATCATCCACCCCTCGATCTTGCTTATCATTGTTTTGGGAAGGTGGAAAACATGCAAGAGGAGCGACATCAAGTACAGTAGATGGAGCTATCACAAGTTCAAAATAATGACCATGCTCTAATGATGAGTCACTTTTTCTGTTACATGGAGCTAGGATTAATGCTTTTGAAAATTGTTTAGGTAATTCATTATCAACATCAACATATTCATATTCATCATCTGAAATATTAGGATTGACCTTTTCACCATTAACAACATTCTCACCTATTTCTTCATCAAGATTAATAAAAACAGGAGCTCTAATAAGAATAGAACTTGAACCATCATTTGTCTTTAGCATTTTGCATTTTGGAGAATTAGGTTGAACCTCTTGGTAGAAGAAGGTTGAGAAAATGGTATTATGTCAATAGGTGGTATCTTGGGAGAAGAAATGGTTTGGGAAACGTGTTCACAATCTCTAGCATGACATCTCCATTGATGTTCTCTTACACAACGATTTCATTTAGTTTTAGTCAAAGGTTGCGAGGGATTAGGTTCATTAGGTGTAGGCTTATTTTCTTCTTTTAAGAAAGGATTCATAGGAGAAGGTCTTTTAGGTTTAACAATAGGAGATGCCAAACACTTCCCTTTGTAATATGTAGGAGGCAAAACCACACCATATAAAGGAGGAATGAGAGGTGTGGGAAGGAGACCAGGTACATCATGAGGAGGAGGAATGGGTCTATCTTTAGGAGGAATAATAAGCTTATCCTTATAGTTAAGAGTAAGGGATTTTCTATCCTTGTTCATCCTTAAGAGAAGGAATAGATTCTTCCTTAGAAGAACGAATATCTATATCCTTAGGAGGAAGAATAGACTTATCCATAAAAAGAGGCATATGATCATCGAATGAAGGAAGAAGACTATGTTGGATTTATAGGTTTACTCAAGGATAAAATCATGTCATTTTCCCATTTTTGATATGATTTAAAGAGAGAATCAATTCTAGGTTGAAGAGATTGAAATTGTTTGGACCAAAAATAATCAAGACAAACATCTCCACACCTCACCGTAGGTTGATACATGATATGATTAACAGTTATAATTTTACCATCATGAGGAAATTTCAAACACTTATAAATAGGAAAAGCGATCTCTTTCATGGAAGAGAGCCAATGATGTCCCAACTTCACATGAAATTGATCAAATGTAGGAATGATAGCAAAGACAACATCTAATAATTTAGTGACAACTTCAATAGGAAGTGTGATAGAACCAATAGGAGGACA
The DNA here is from genome assembly GCF_030272615.1 of Cryptomeria japonica. Classification (NCBI taxonomy): domain Eukaryota; kingdom Viridiplantae; phylum Streptophyta; class Pinopsida; order Cupressales; family Cupressaceae; genus Cryptomeria; species Cryptomeria japonica. The sequence goes on along the minus strand of NC_081405.1, from coordinate 240,866,245 downwards.
AGAGAAGCCATCAAAAAATCTAAATATCACATTAGTTTCATCATATGTCACTTGATGCAATTATAAAGTATAAAGAAATTCTTCAGTTGTCACATTAACCATACAAGTTGGATCAATGAGCACCCCTCGAGAGGCTATGCCTTTGATTCTTGTAGTGATATATTATGGGCCATCAGGTGCTTCAATAGTCTCACTAGGATTAAAATTAATGCATAAGTCCTTAGGAGATTTAGTTTTATCAATAAGGTTCACCGCATTATTAGACTCAAGGCTAAGATCATTGAGAGAGAAGGCAAGACAATCAGTCTCAATCACATTAATGGAATGGGAAGGTAAAGGATAGGTGAAAATTTGAATATTTTGATTAGGAGGAGCTACTGATTTATTTCCTTTAGCATTCACACTAGCCACAAATATAGTATTGTTATCAATCAAGTCTTGAATCTTACTCCTCAAGGAATAACACTTTTTAGTGTCATGACTAGGTTGATGATGATATTAGCAAAAGGCTTTGGAATTAAAGGTAGGTGAAAAAGGATTAGTTGTATCAATTGGCTTAATAAGGGTAAGTTATAACACATTCCATTGTAACCATTACAATATAATACTATCCAAAGATTCATTAAGAGGAGTGAATTCTTTCTAAAGTATTTTGACAAGGGAGGCACACCCGTTGCAGCTAATACTTGAGTGTTGTTGTTTTCATTTAATTTTATGAATCCCTTATTTGGTTTGAACTTCGCAAAAGGTTGTTGATCACTTTCACTTTTATCATTCAAAGCCATGGAAGATGATTGTTCCAATTGACTCAGGATAAGCTAATAATTGTGAAGTATTGTGCACAACTACATAAAGGAAGTAAACTCTGGAAAGAGAAGTTTATCCCTAATATCTTTTTCCAAATTAGAAATGAAAATTATTTGAATATCTTAATAAGACAAAGGAAAAGAAATTTGAGAATATAGATGTTTATATCTACCAATAAAATTAGTCACTTTTTCTTTAGCACCTTGCTTACAATGCATCAAATCAATCAAAGTAATCTTAAGACCAATATTATTGTGAAATTGTTGAACGGAAGCATTAGTCAATTGTTGAAAAGAAGTAATAGAATAAGGAGGAAAATAATAATACCATTTAAAATCTTTATCCCTTAGTGTTGTAGTAAAAAATTTAGCCAACAATCTTTGGACATGACAAAAGTCACTACACAAAGTTTGAAATGTTTTAACATGAGTTAAAAGGATCACATTTTCCATTATAAAGCTCCAATTGAGGGACTTTCACATGTTTAGGAGGCACAACATGAACTATGTCATTAGATAATGGGCTCTCTACATCAAATGTGGGCACGATATACTTAGATTGATTCATGGAAGCTATTTGTTGGTGTAAGGAAAACATTGTTTTGGTTAGACCATTGATGGTAGCTTTGGTAGAAGAATTGAAATTGGACATGTTGGATTGATAAGGAAGAGTAAAATTTTTGATGAAGGGGTTGAGAATGAGGAGGGATGTCGTTATATGAAGGTGGGGGTTGAGAATAAGGAGGTAGGACACTATGATAGGTAGGTATGTGAGATGATTCAGTAACAAATAAAAGACTCGTAGGAGGAGGGATAAAGGATTTGTGATTAGAGGAATTTCCCCCTTGACTAATATTTGTAGGTATGACATTTTGTGTAGAGGTAGCCATGATATTAGATGTGAAAGTGGGAACACTAGCCATAGGGGTAATCGTAGGAATGGATTGTTTTTCTTGACTAGGAGGTTATGTATAACCAAGGACTTCAACACAACTCTTCATAGACATGAAATTAGTGTCAACAATATGATAAATATCACACAAGATATCAACACCAAGTTGATCACTTTGAACCATTTTTTAATCAATCAATCAATGGTAGAGCCTCACTTTCTGGGTATTGTTGACTTATCCATTGTTGAATATTTTCAAATTGATTGTCAATCTTCACCAATTGGTCAACGGAAACCCTAGTTAGTGACTCATCCACATCATGAGAATTATGTAAAGAATGAGGATAAATAGGGTCATTTGTAGAATTGGAAGAACCACCAACATCCTCATGGAATAAGTTATCCAAATTAGGTTCCATCTCCTTGGTAATTAAACCTTGGGAAGCCTTAATTCTACAACTTTTTCTCACAGGGATACTATAGGTTGGACTAATAGTAGTAAAACTCATTCACTAAGGGAGGGAAATTGAAATTTTGAAATTTGAAATTTGAAACTAATTTTAAAATTTGCAAAATAATTAAATAATATAATTTTTTTAGGAAAAAGATTATTCAATTAAATAAGCAAATTGAAAAGATAAAGAACAATTTGTGAAAAATCATGTAACCCACTAATAAATTTAAATTTAAAAATTAGGGCCTTGTGAAAATAACCTCTTAATTTTAAAAATTAAAATTTAAAATTATCCAAAAGAAATTTAAATTTAAAACTAGGGCCTTGTAAAAAGAACCTCTTAATTTTAAAATTTAAATTTAAAGTTAGATCTAAGGTTAAATTTTGGATATTGAAATTTAATTAATCCAAAATTGGGAAATGCATAAGGTTAATTTAAATTTAAAAATTAGGGCTCTTTTAATTAATAATTTAATTTTGAAATTTGATCCAAGATTGCAATTTTAAATTTGAATTAAAATTAACAATCAAATTTGAAATTTGAAATTCAAAATTTAAACAGCCCACAAGCTTAATTTTAATTTTTTTAAAAATTGGGGTTTTTGAAATTAACCACCTAATTTTAAAACTTAAATTTGAAATTAAACTTGCAAATGAAAAAATTTAGATTTTGAAATTGAAAAAAAAAACATTTAGATCTGAAATAATTTATTCAAATTAAGCAATTAACAAGCTCAATTTTAAATTTAAAAATTAGGGTTTTAGTGAAATTAACCTCTAAATTTTAAAAATTTGCAAGGAAATCAAACTTGTAAATGAAAACTTGAATTTTAAATTACACACACACTCAAATCCAAGAACATAAATCAGAATTAAAGGTGTAAGGAGTTGGGTTCACTAAAATGTAATGGTAAAAAATTAGGGTTTCTACCATTAGATTTATGAAAATCACTAATTTTTGCTTGGGTTGACCATTACATTCAAAACAAGGAGAATCCATTAGATTCAATCAAAAATCAGAAAAGATTAAGACTAAATACTAATGGGATTGATTTGGGGTTTCCTCTTTTGTGAGTTGAAATATTAAATTAAGGTAAACTATAGAAAAATGAAGGTAAAACTAAGAAAATAGTGAGCTACAAACATATTATTTTTGCATGCACCTAGATCTGATCCTTGAAAAAGCTCCAAAAATGTTGGGACCGATGTGCCCATCGCCCTATTCCTCCTACTTTTTTGCTCGCCAAAGAGGATTGATTCATCTCTACAAATAATGTTTATTCTAAGAATCGCAGCTCTGTACCTATTTCCTACACACAAAAAGAAAAGGAAATTGGTTGGGAATAGGGACTTCCCTTAGGTCAAACCCCTATTTTGGAATTAACCATGAAATTGAAATAAAGATAATTAAAATTGTTGTGATGGAAGGTTTTCCTTTTAAGGGAGATGTTTAATAATGACTGAAAATCAAGTGATATACCTTCGTGTGAAGTTTTGTTTGTCTCCATATAGAATTAGGGTTTGATGAAGTCTTCAACAAAATAGGATGATTGGCATCTACTTCAATGCTTGAATCTTGACTTTATTGCTACTCCAAGGCTTGAAGGAAGACTGATTAATGGAAAATTTCTCTTGAATTCTTAATTGCTTGATCTCATGTGTGCTTTATTGTTAATAGATGTTCAAATGAGAGGGGAAAACCTCCTTTTATACTTGCCCATCAAATAAAGTACTAATTTCCCGACATGAGCCAACACAAAGAGGGGAATCCCGCACAAATTTGAAATAGGGCAATGGGTTAAATGGGGGCCCAAATTAGGGGGGACCAAGGTGTGGAGCCCTAGTCTTACCCCTTTTTAGAGATAGGATAAGGTGTGAAATACATGGGAAAAGTAAAAAATAATGCAATTCTTGAGGTGCATGAGCATAATTAGGTCTCAATTAGGCCAAGGGGTGCAAATGCTAAGGTAGGGACCCAATGTAGTCAAAATTGTACAAGGGTGAAATTTTAGGATGCTGCAAGTATGTACAGATTTAATGATACACATGTAATGCCCCTCCCCTGATCAGACTCTGTTTAACCTAGTTTGACTTTGGTTGACTTCTCATGTTGTTTATGTGATTGGGTGATGCTCTCTAATGTAATGACTTTTATCATGATTCTAGGATATGTTGTTGGTTATGCATTTTATCCCTATGGATGCTTAGTTGTTAGATTATATGATTAAGTACTAACCTTGGACTGATTTATTGACTTTGTGTATATATATCTTGTGTTCATTTTCTTGTATGGGTTCGAGGTTGTAGGGGGTGTGAGGGGATGATCTTCCATCACCCACTTCTGAGGGACACTGAATATCATGAATCTCCTCCACTAGTATACCTATATATATTGGAGAAATATATGCATGTTTTCTCGGTGATGCAGCTGCAAGTACCGAGCATCAACTCCACCTGAATCTCTAGTTATGAGCATCCTCTACAACCCAATGGTAAAGTAGAAGTTGGAGTATCAGTTAGACCATAGGCATAACCATCGTTCCTATGGAACGAGTCTTTTGTCAGGTATCATTGTGGTTGTTGTTATCTCGTGTTCATTGTTGTAACTCATGTTAGTGTTGGCCCTATTGGTATTTTGTGTTGTTAGTCTCAGTCCCTTACCCTTGTGTTTAGTTTAATATTTTATTAGCAAGGAAGTATTAATATTAATATTTTAAAATGTGATTAAATATTAAGGATTAATTAATTAATAAAATTGAAAATTGTTGCATCAATATATTAATTTAGTTTGTGGAACTAGAAGGTTTAAATTATTTAACTATTTTGAAAATGATTATTTTAAGGGAGTTAAATATTTATTTCGTATTTTATTTGTGCTCATAAAATAATCTATTAAAATTTAATTTATATTTAATTATTTTCAAATTATATTTGCATGAGGGAGGAGTTACAAAATAAATTAATGAGAAAAATTAATTAAAAGTTCTCGCATGCATTGGGGAGTTACATTTTTGGGAGAAATTAATATAATTTTATTTTTGAAGAAATTGGGGGAAGGATCTTGCCGTGTGTGCATGAATATTCTAAAAATGGGGTTTTGAAAAGAATTGGGAAAATCTGGTTTGAAGAGAGGAAATTGGGGGAAAAGAATGAATGAATGGTAGGTTTGGGAGAGGAGGCCACGACTCTTCATCACACACAGGCATAAGGATATGAGAGGAAATATGTAATAGAGGAGGGGAGCATCCATTGAATTCGAGGTTAGAGGAGGTCTACCTGTTTTTTGTGTGTAGCTCGAAGACAGAGGGTTTAAGGGACAATCACCACTGAGAAGATCAAGGTACTATCAAGTATGTAATAACAAACACTCACATCTTTTAGAAATTTACATTTAGATCGAACTATCCTTGGATAGGAAATTGTGGCTATGATACATATACAATCAACCATAATCTTTTCTTTTCTTTTCTTTTGACACCTCTTGATCTAAGATTTATTTTAGATCAGGGAGCTATAAGGGTTTCCATTCAAATCCAAAATTTGGTATAGAATAGTTATCCTGGAATCATAGAAAATAACTTCAGCGTATTCATTCTTAAACCAAATCGACCAATCACTAGTCTAATGAGTGAAGTAAAATAAGTTGTCCCAAGCTAATAGTTTTAGCTATGATTGTAAAATTGTTATAGTAATCTATCTGGTGCTTCCATACTTTATATTTTTGTATGCACATCTACCTAGGAATCTTTAAAATAATGGATAGGATACACTTTCCATTAATACTTTGATGGCAGTCGATATCATGCTCTTAGTCTAGCACAGGCAAGTTGGATGCTGGTAAATATTGTAAGTTCAATTTTACACCTGCAATTTGCATTTGCTTGGAAGTTTCTTGAGTTTTATTTAATTATTTATTTATCAAACCCCTCTGTGTGCATTCTACAATCACTATGTTTAAAATAATGGTTGTTGCACTAAAACTTTTGTCAAACAGTTCATGTGCCTTGTCTGGGCATTTACTGCATTAAGAATGATGGAAATAGTTTACTTCTCTTAACAATTCCTTTTGCAACAAATCCAAAGATAAATTGAAGCAGTCACCGGTGAGGAGGGACCTCAAAGAGATCAATCTGGACCAATCAGCAAGAGTAAACATAATAGAAACACAAAGATATGATGGAGGCAATGCAAAATAGATTGGTTTATTACATGAAAATTGATTACATCCAATCAGTAACAACCAAGTTACAACATATCGGCTCACAGACCTAGTAAAACATACATAATAGGTCACAACCGGGACCTTGAATCGTGAAATCTATCTTTTACACACAATCTAGATACTTGATTCTCTGATTGCTTTCTCATTGATTACATTTTAATGGGTAATTATATATATATATATATATATATATCAATCCAAAGGATCCAGTCGACCCAAAAAGGGATCAAAACCCGAAGAACAAGACCTAACGTGCAAAATAAACAAGGTCGGCCTTCGCCAAGAGATTCCTCTGGAAAATCCAAAGGATGAAATGTAGATCATGGGAAAAGGTTGGCCACCCACCAAGGAACATTGAAATCAATGCCCAAGGCTTCACAAGCTTCAAAAGGGTTCCAATAGATCACTAGAATAGGTCCAGGCAACTGGTAACAAAGGACTGTCATGGTAACCGGTAGCGATATCTTGTCGGAAAATGATCCAAATGCGATGTGATCAGGAAACAAGAAAGATGATCAAATCTTCAAGTAGAATCCAAATCCACAAGGTCTGGTGAGCCAAAATTGGGACACACAGAAAGGAAAACTAAAACTGCAAACAGAAAGAAAAACAGATAGGATAATGTTTTTGGTTGATGCAAGATTGCTATGAACCAGGGATGCTCTTGCATCAGACATCCGAGGTTATTGAAAAAGTGATCCTCTCACTTTGTCGAGGTCAGAGAGAAACCAAGGCGATCTACCTTTACCTGAGAAATCCAAGATGAATCTTCAACTAGTCTGTAATCCAACTTCATAAGATATTCTTTATACTGACTGCTCCGGGTACTAGCCCAATCCTATTGTCCAAAATATCCTCAATCTGATTTGGTTCCTTCCGGGGTAACTGTTTCTCCAAGTCTCCAATACTGTCTTCACTGAATTCTGGTTCATGGTACTCATGAAGATCTACAATATTGAATATAGGTGAAACACTTAGACTATCTGGTAACTCCACTTCATATGCATTTCCAGAACTAAACTTTCTCAAAATTTTGTAAGGTCCAAACTTCTTCATCTGCAACTTGTTATAAGTTCCAACCAAGAATCTCTCTCTTCTTAGATATACCATCACTTCATCACCAACTTCAAATTCCTTATGTCTCTTCTTCTCATCTATCTTCTCCTTATATGTGTTGTTCATGTCTTCCAAATGCTGCTTAACCTAAATATGCAAGGCTTCCATTTGATCTACAAAGTATTATGCCTTTGAATTCCTTTGGTCTTCACTGCCAATGTCTAGGATGCACTCCGGTAACAATCTCAAAAGGTATTTTTCCAGCACTTCTATTCACTAAATTAGTGTAGGCAAACTCTGCTTGTGCAAGGATCAAATCCCAACTTCCATTTTTATCTACCACTAAACATCTCAACAAGTTTCCCAAACTCCGGTTAACAACTTATGTATTTCCGTCAGTTTGTGGATGAAAAGTAGAACTGAACTTCAAATATGTCCTCATACTCTAAGGTATGAACAACTAAACTCCTCTGAATAACATACCATCTTGAATAAAATATTTCAACTATTTGCTTCTATCTACCATAACTGGTTCTCTACATGCTTTCCAAGGTTCTGCAAAATCCGGGTCATCATCATACAAGGTCTTCACATCTGCAAATCCTAATACTGTCACTCTCATCTCTGTCAGCAAATTCCTTCTCCTACTCAATGCATCAACAACTTTGTTAGATTTCCCACTTCTATGCTTCAACACAAAGGTGTAACTCTGCAAGAATTATGTCCATCTCATATGTCTTTGATTCAACTTACTCTAACTATTCAAATACTACAAAGGTTGATGATTTGTATACAACACAAACTCCTTAGGCAACAAGTAATGTCTCCACTTCTTCAAGGCTTGAACTATGGCATAAAACTCTTGATCATACACTGAATATCTCCTCTGGGCATCATTCAATTTCTCACTGAAATAGGCTACTTCTCTCCCTTCTTGACTTAGGACTGCTCCTATTGTTGTTCCACTTGCATCACAATCCACTTGAAATACTTTGTTGAAATCTAATAAAGCTAACATAGGCTGCTCAGTCACTTTCTGCTTCAACAATTCAAAACTTTTGTTTGCTCCGGTGGTCCACTTGAATTCCTTCCGATCTCCTCTCATGGTCTCAGTCATAGGGTTACAAACTAAACTAAAATTTTTGATAAACTTCTGGTAAAAACCAGCCAATCCATGAAATGATCTTACCTCTCCAATGCTTTCCGGTGTAGGCCACTCAACAATTGCTTTCACTTTCTCTGGGTCCATCTTCGAACCATCCTCAGATATCTTAAATCCCAAATAGACTAACTCATCCTTCATGAAAGTACACTTCTTGATATTGCTCAGCAACTTCTCCTCTCTTAATCTTTGTAAAACTTGTCTTAATTGCAACAAATGCTCCTCTTTTATCCTACTGAAAATCAGAATGTCATCTAAATACACTATAACAAACTTGCCCAAGAATTTATTCAATACCTCATTCATCAGCCTCATGAAAGTACTCGGTGCATTAGTCAATCCAAAAGGCATCACCAACCATTCATATAGTCCTTCATTTGTCTTAAATGTTGTCTTCTATTTGTCACCTTCTCTGACCCTGATTTGATGATATCTACTCTTTAAATCTATCTTTGTAAAGTATTTTGCTCCACTCAAATAATCCATTATGTCATCCATCCTAGGAAAAGGAAATCGGTATTTCATCGTGATCTTGTTTATTGCTCTGGAATCCGTATACATTCTTCACTCTCCATTCTTCTTAGGTGCTAATACTGTAAGGGCTCGAACTTTCCATGATCAAACCTTTCTTCAACAACTCTTGCACTTGTCTATTCAGCTCTACATTCTCTGTCGGTGTCAACCCGTGTGCATCTTTGTTAGGCAAACTAGCTTCAGGAACCAAGACCATGCAATGGCTAATACTTCTAATAAGTGGCAATCCATCAAGCACATTATTTGAAATGATGTCTTCATATTCTATCATCAAGTCTCTTATCTCTTCAAGGTGTCCCCCTTCTGGTTCTGGTCTCTCAGTCTTCTTAGGAATTAAGGCAAAGAAAACATTTGCATGTCTCAGTCCATCTAGGATTTTCCTTCCATCTACCAAACAAATTCTAGTATTCGTACAAACTTCATTCTTCAAAGGTTCCTCCAAAGGAAACAGGGTTTGCTTCATCCCATTGGCCACAATAGCGTATGTATTCTTTCTCCCATCATGTACTACCTATCTATCAAACTACCAAGTCCTTCCCAACAAAAGATGACAAATATCCAGAGGCATAATATCACACAAAACTTCATCATGATAATTATCAATTTTCAATTTCACCAAACATTGTTCACTTACTAACAACTTATGCTCATCCTGAATACATGTTATCTGATAAGTCTTAGGGTGTTTCAATCTCTCCAATTTCAACTTATTCACCATCTCTTCTGAAACAATATTATCTAAACTACCCTATCAATAACAATTTTATAACACTTACCGGATACCTCACATCTGGTCTTGAACAGATTCTTCCTCTGCAAGGGCTCTTCATCTCCTCCGGTATGACACAAAGCTCTCTTCATCATAAACAATTCTCCATCTTCTGGTTAATTATCTGATGTGGTGGGATTTTCTTCCACCACTGCTACTCTTCCAAAAGTTTTTGTCTTCTTACACTTGAATTCTCGATGTCCTTCTCCTCCACACTTAAAGCAGGTTCCTCTAAATGTCCTCTTATCTTGTCTTCCAAAATTCTCATTCTATTAACCATCTGATTCTCTCCTCCAATAGAAATTTCTATCATCCTTCCGGTATGAATTACCTTCTTTGTTCACTTCCTTGTCCTTGCTCTGATATGTACTGGTTCTTCTTCCTCCTTGAAATCTTCCTTCGGTAAACCTTCCACCTCTACCTCTCTGTCTCTGCTCATATCTTTTGTTTAACTTCTCTTCTACCTTTAGGGCATACTGGTAAGCCTCCTCAATACTCTCCAATTTGATCATACTCAATTCATCTAGTATAGACATCCACAATCCATTCAAATGTCTTGCAACTTGTTCAACTTCATCATCAACATGTCCAGATCTGATATTCAACTTGTAAAATGCTTCGGTGTAGTCCTTCACACTAGATTCCTTATGTCTCAAATTTTGCAACTTCTGGAACAGATCCACTTGATAATTCATTGGCACAAACTTTGACTTCAACTGAGAAATCATCTGATCCCATGTCTTAATCTTCTCTTTACCTCTTCTCTATCTATCAACTTTCAAATGCTCCCACCAAAGAGATACACAACCTTTCAACTGGTATAGGCATATTTCACCTTCCTCTCTTCTACAGTGTTTTCAAAATCAAAATACTTCTCCATCTTTGAGATCCAATCCATCAATTCATCTGAATCTAACTTCCCATAATATTCTGGTGGGATAAAATGAGGTTTAGTATATACTCAAAACCCTCAAAAACCTTTCCTCATCTGAATCAACTGCTGGTAGGTTTGCTTGTCCTGTGGGGGCTTCTTCTTATTCATATTTACTTACATATTCAATATGTCAGCCTCTTCTTTGGGTTGTCTCCACAACTTCTAACCGAGCTGCTATACCTCACAACATCTCCATCACAGCAGAGTCTACATTCCCATGCGCTCCACCATTCCTAGCTCCTCTTTGTGCCATTGTTCACGCTAGTCCTCTGCAGTTGCATGTCAAATCTGCAATACGCCACCCTGCAACAAAATTTCAGGACACAACCTCTGAAATTAAACTTCGCTCTGATACCACTTGAAGCAGTCACTGGTGAGGAGGGACATCATAGAGATCAATCCGGACCAGTCAGCAAGAGTAAACACAACAAAAACACAAAGATATGATGGAGGCAATGCAGAATTGTTTTGTTTTATTGCATGAAAATTGATTACATCCAACCAGTAACAACTAGGTTACAACATATCGACTCACAGGCCTAGTAGAACATACATAATAGGTCACAATAGGGACCTTGAATTGTGAAATCTATCTTCTATGCATAGTCTAACTACTTGATTCTCTAATTGCTTTCTCATTGATTACATTCTAATGCGTAATTACAAATATATATATCGATCCAAAGGATCCAGTCGGTCCAAAAAGGGATCAAAACCCAAAGAATAAGACCTAACGTGCAAAATAAACAAGGTTGGCCTCCGCCAAGAGATTCCTCTAGAAAATCCAAAGGATGAAACGTAGATCGTGGGAAAAGGTCAGCCACCCGCCAAGGAACATCGGAATCAACGTCCAAGGCTTCGCAAGCTTCAGAAGGGTTCTGGTAGATCACCATAATAGGTCTAGACAACCGGTAACAAAGGACTGTCATGGAAATCGGTAGCAATATGTTGCCAGAAAATGATCCAAATGCGATGTGGTCAAGAAGCAAGAAAGATGATCAAGTCTTCAAGTAGAATCCAACTCCACAGAATCCGATGAGCCAAAACCAAGACACACAGAAAGGAAAATTGAAACTGCAAACACAAAACAAAATAGAAAGGAAAATGTTTTTGGTTGATGCAAGATTGCTATGAACTGGGGATGCCCCTGCATCATAAATTTAGCCACAACATCGAAATCAAAACATGCATGATACTTTGTAACCTATCTTCTTTCTCACACAAAACCATTGTGCTCTCTTTCCATTTTTGCATGTGCTTTTTACCAGCCAACACGAATCACATATTTTTGTCTCACTTCATAAAATGATTTAAGGCGTTTGGTATACTGTGAATGGTGGAATTTGTCATCTCACAAATTGAGGATTCAAATGACGTTGACCACTTTTAAAATCACGTTGACCACTTTTATCACTATATTTGGTGATTTTCAGGTCTGTCGCACCCTTTAATTATATAAAGTTGGTTAGGAGCATGCAAGACCATAGTTTATAGCTATTTATGCTTATATTATTTTTATTCATATTTAGATACACAATCTGAAGTGGATCGACTTAATCTATGATATAAACGGTGATTTTATTATGAAGGTAGACATTGTCTATTAAATAGCGAAGATGATATTAGCATGATAATAATGCACTTTGTCAAACTTCATTTAAATCTATATAGGAATTAAAAATAAAATATCAATAAAAGTCTATAGGTGCATGCATAAGGGCTTAATAAGGTTCTACTTACATCTTGCATATAGTTTTTACAAATGGAAGAAATAATAAGGATTATTTGTTGGGACTATGCTAGTTGAGTCATGATTTAATTAGAAGGATATGTCGAGCCCACTCAAAAACTTTCATAAGGGATTTTCTAAACTTAGCCTTTTTCTTAATGGATAGTAATATTTTCTTTCCCACGTAAGACTAAACTTTGGAATAAAATAAATTAATAAATAAGAATGAAGAATTATTTTGTTAATTTATTGGTGGGAATTTAGTATATCTAATAAATAAAATCTTAAATTATAAAGTAGATTAATTTGTTAAGATAGTATAATTGATATAAAGGTTATATTTTTTTGTCAAATATAGCTAGGTTTTGTGAAAGATAGTTATAGTAGATAAACTTAGGTATATTTAGATTAATGCTATTAGTTTTGAGTATAGAGTTATATTTTGCGAATTAATATTTGTATATAATTAAATAAAGATGTTTTTGGAAATTGGATATATTTGTGAAAAGAGTAAATGTATGTAGATTTACCCATATGTTAATTTATATAATTAATCAATTATGAGGTTAAGTTTGGTTTAGGATTATATATATGTTTTCATATGAACTTGGCTAATCGTCACATAAATTGTTGTTGATCAAACATAATGATAGCAATTGTAGGAATAATTTATGCTTTTCTAAATGTTTGAATAATTGAATGTTAGTATCATTGAACAAATTAATAAGAATAAAATGAGTTATGATGATTTAAATTTGGTTATTGAAAATTAATGTTAATTTGTATTAAAGGATGTATAGAAGATAATTTTGGACTTTTGGTGATATATTAAAACTGGATACTTCTATGTTTGACATTATGAGATCATATAATTGCTTTGATTCTCCTATGTTTGACATTATGATATCCTGTAAATGAGTTATAAGCTCTAGGCAGTGTGCCTGAATGCAAGTGCATTCCTCATTTTGTAATATTGTTTTGCTACCAACCATAGTAGAATAATATTGTGGGTTCAAATCCCACTGTGGTTTTTCCGATTTGGGTTTCCACGTAAAAATCCCGGTGTTATGATTTTGTGGTTAGTTACTTTGTGTTTTTGCATTTTAGACTCATGTTTATGCTTCCGGTGGTTTAAAGTTAAGTCAGAAAATATATCAACTGATAGATCACTGATTTACCGCCCCCTCTCAGTGATCCCTGATTTCAACAATTGGTATCAAAGCAATAAGGCTGATTGTATGAAGGCTATGGGACAAATTGTTCCATCTGAACTGAAGGATGTGGAGATTCATGCATATGTTTTTAGTGCATTCGCTACAGTTTTGGATAATTTGAAGAGTGGGTGGGACACTCACCTAGGACTTTTGAAGAACATTTTTGCTAACATCTTCAAGTACTTGTAAAGTCTCCAGTAAATATCTTTGTATATATGTTTTGTACAACACCCCATCTTTGGCATTGTTGTCAAAGGGGGATAGTAAAGGTGAAAAATGTACAGTAGAAGAGCGTAATGTACAGAGCATATTACAAGTTTCAGAATTCTTTGTCTAAGGAGGAGCCTTGGAAATTCTTTTGATCCAGTGTACAGGTTTTCAACACTTAGCTATTTTTCACGAGTGTTGCCATCAATGCCAAAGGAGGAGATTGTTGGAAATTGGCACTCATCTGGTAGCTTTTGATGCTTGATTAATGGTTTAGTGTTGTCATTGATTGCAACTCTTCATGAGATTCCCATCCGATAATCATGGATCTTGATATCCAGAAGAGGACGTCAACTGGTATTTCAGGTTGAACATAGAAGTTTGGTCTGGAAGGCTTCCGGTGATTGCGATGTTATGAATAATTTATGGGACGATTGGGATGACATAGAGACATCATTTTATCATCATTTTGGTGATTTGTATTTATCTTTGGTGATCTAGTCAAGCCGACTACATGTTATATTATCAGGTCGACTTGGTGAATGATCTATTTTGTGATTGTGGATATATAAGACCGGTGTAAATGATCTTTTTGATATATGGTATGATTGTATGTGAGCAAGTGGTGATCGAGAATCCTTTGTAGTGCAATTTCACGTGCACATTCTTGACCCGGTGGCTAACTGAGGTAGAGAACAAGGCATAACAAAGTAGAACAATAGAGGTGATACAGTCAGTGTATTTGACACTTAACCGGAACTCATCCAGGCATTGTAGATGCTATTTTGCAATTTATTTCCTATAATTTATCATTGTAATTAATCAATAAGGTAGTGAGTCTTTCGGGTTTGTAGCCCCTATTGTAAATGGGCTATAAGATCTAGGTAGTATGCCTGAATGCAAGTTCATTCCCCATTTTATAATATTCTTTTGCTACCGGCCATAGTAGAATAATATTGTGGGTTCAAATCCCATTGTGGTTTTTCCCATTTGGGTTTCCACATACAAAACCCGGTGTTATGATTTTGTGGTTGGTTACTTTGTGTTTCTGAATTTCAGACTCATGTTTACGCTTCTGGTGTTTTAAGTTAAGTCAGATAATATATCAACTAGTAGATCACTGATTCACCCCCCCCCTCTCAATGATCCTTGATTCCAACAGTTCTTTATTGTTGGATACATGGTTATGTCATTATATGCTTTTGGTTCCCAAGGCCAAGGACAATGTTTAAGTTCTCTAATTGTGTTTAGTTACTCTTCATCCTTAATGTGATGTGTTTGGTGTCCTACGTGTCATCTATGTTAATCAATCTCTATTGCATTGTGCCTTCTTGTGTGTAATCTTGTTCTAGAAAGTCAGCGAACCTTGCTATGGTAGAGGAGTCTAGACTCTTCTTATTTTTAGGTCTCATAGACCTTGTGTTGAATTTTGATTCCTAGGTGCAAGTTAATGGGGAGTGGCTTTCATTGGGGACCGAGACCCAAAGTGATCGCTTGGGTAACTCAATGAGCTTTTTGTAAACAAGTGATAATTTAAAATAATGAACTTGGGAGGGTAGTCATCTCACATTAATAAATATTAAATTGTTGCCTCTCTTACACTCGGGTGCTTATTTAGGGTTGAGGTAAGTAGAGAAGGACTTGGAATTGCTTCCACCAATCTTGTCCTTTCCAAAGGTTGGTGTGGTCCACTAATGTTTGTATGGGGGTCAGGGGTCGGGAGAGGTTGCCAAGGTAACCCAAGAAGGGGGCCAGGACCTAGTGAAGACTCACCAGGGTAACTCATGACAACCTAGTGATAACACTCTTCCCTATTGCATACCTAGTGGTTCCTCTTGGTTTTGTCCTTCTATGGATTGCTTGGGCCTTTGGAAATTGGTTGTTTTACTTTTGAGTTACTGTGATTATAGCCTTGTGGGTCCCTTGTGATAGTATTCTCGTGAGCCCCATGTGAGTCATTTGTACCTTCTTGTATTTCCTTTCATCTCTTGGGTCTGGCTGATACCTCCTAGCACGGGGAGTGGACCTGATGGTACCACATAGTTGGGTGGAGTGCTATTCGCACCAATTAGGTTTTGGTTTGTCCCGCTTCATGTTCGTGATGGCTTGTGGAAAGATTGAAGACTTCCCTTATGTACTAGATTTTTGTATCGACTCTATTGTTGTACTCATGGAGATTACATCTGTATGGATACCCTGTGATATAACTGATGATCATATGTATATTCTCAAGGCAATGTATCATGCGTCATGATCCTTGTAAGATAATCCTATCATATTTTATGAGATTACTTATGTCCTTGGATGTTTGGTTATTGTTTTCCTTGAGTAACATCATTGTGGGGCCTTGAGGACTTTTTCTAGTTATTCTTGTACATCGTTTCGATGTTCATGTATCTAAATGCAATTGTTTGGTATATCTTTTAATAATTTCTTTTTTTTTAAATCACATTTTCATTGTCTTATTGGTTGTGTAGGAGAAAAAGTGACACTAAGCAAACATGCCCTAATCTCACTTTCAACCACACACTTGTGGAATACGAAAGAGCCTAGAGGTATCACACAATTGGCTACTTCTTCTTGTGGAAGAGAGAGCCATGGGCTACCTATTAGGATTTCTATTCCTTTGTTGTAATTGAAAGATGAAATGATGCAAGTTCAATCCCTAACCCCAAAGTGCAAGTATGAACTAATAACAAGATTACAGAATTGAACTTAAATGATGGAAAGTTGTAAACACAAGGACAAGACAAGAATGCAAATGCATACCCGGAGTTAAAATCTGACTGAAAATGTTCGGGACAGGGGCGTGGGTGCCACTGTCCTGATTCTACCCCTGAAACTGCTCCGGAAACTGTTGTTTTGCACTTTGGAAAAAGCTGTCAAAAATGCTGAAAATACTGTCTGTTAGGAGGACCAGGGCGCCCAGCGCCCCTGTCCCAGGGACTAGGGCGCCCAGTGCCCCTGTCCTGGCAGGACCAGGGCGCCCCACGCCCCTATCCTGGTCTTTTCCTCTGAAATTTGGTGTGTTGTTTGGTCTTCGTCTGCTTCTTCCGGATCTGTAACTTGCGGCGTCGTCCGAGTCCTGAAACCTGCACTTATATCTGAAAAGGTGTTTGGGCAGCTATATAGGGTTTTGCCTTAGTCAAACCCCCACTTCGGTGATTTCCACCTCCACGAATAGCCAAGTTGTATTGTAAAATGTATTGTGTGTGCAGACCTAGTGTGTGTGCAAGGTCCTTAAATGCAAGAAAGCAAACTAGAGCAACCTAGAAAGTAAACCCTAATTGCTTGTAAATGATAATGTAAATTCTCTAAATCAAGATGCAAAGTGATCTAAAGCATGAATAAGTGATATATTGAAGCTTATGCAAAGACATGAAAACAACATGAAATCATACCCAACCCTCAAGGGAGGGGTACAAGCCAATCTTCAGTCGATAATCTCCTATTGTTCTTCAATGTCTTCAAAGCCCTAAATGGATGAATGAAATTGATAAATGCTTGATAGAAGGATGTTGAATGTTGTTGAAGTCTTCAAAGATCAGCTCTTTCGTTGCATATGAGGTCCTGAAAACCAAAATCCGATCCTTTCAAATGAAGAAAGAGAGCTCTTATGTAGGAAACCCTAGATCGAAAATTCATATTTTGGCCGACCTAGAGATTGAATATCCCGCCAATTTCTTGGGGTTAAGCTTTATTTTATGATTGGATCGTGCTCCCAAAATTTCGGGAAAAATGTCCGGGACCATGTGCACCGGGCGCCATGGTCCCGACAACTTTTCACCAAATTTTCAGGGCCGTCAGATATGATGATTTTAGAGAGAATCCCAAAGTTACAGGTGATTTCGAGATGTTTTGACCCCCGAAATCAAGCCCCCAAGCTCGAAATAGGACCTAATTAGGGTTTTTGATTAAATGATGTATTGGAAGAATAAAATGAAAGGGACACACTTTAATGAAAGGGCCCAACTTTATGATATAGGAGATGATAAAATAGAACCTTAGACCTAATTAATTTAATTAATTAAGTGCTAAAGGGGAAATGTAATGCAAAATGCAAAATGCGCCAAGGCGGGTGCTAAACTAGGTGTGAAATTGTACCACCCTAGCAAGTGCGTACAATTTATGATGCTACATTTAGCCCCCACTTTAGCGGTCATATGAACACTATGTGCATATGCAAGCTAAAGTACAGAAAAGTAAACATTATTTGAAAAAGGATATATCCATAAGTCTGTCGAACGAAGCCCCCAGCGGTATCTGCAGTACACAGTTAGGAACCGCACCCTACAAAACACACGTTAGATCACAAAATCACCTAATGCTTACTAAGGAAGGTGATGAAAATTCAAGGGTAGCTATATGCCCCCCCTGTTTCGGCTTGCTAATTTTAGTGAGTTGAAACAGGGTATCATGTTTACCACTTCGAATTGTTAAAGAATATTGATGACAAATGCTCACAAGAAGATTTGATATGAGATAAAAAACTAATGGAGAATCATTTGGTAAGAAAGAGGACTAAATCTCAATTCCAACACAACAAAGAGTGTGAGGATTTGAGAATTCTCTAACACAAGATGAAGGATGTAAATGGAAACAAAATGCAAAGAGAAGAAAAGAAAGGAAAAAAGCATGAATACACACATTGGTGATCCATGAGAAGAATAATGAGAGAGAAAACATGGACTTCTCACCCCTAGATCTTGTCTAGGTGATCCATGTGAAAAAGGACATGGAAAACTAGCCCCTAGAGTCTGTCTAGGTGATCCATGTAAGGGAGGAGAGTGAGAAAGTCTAGCCTTATGCCGCTAGTTCCACTCAACATCGTGCATGTGTGTGTAAGGGAGGTTAGAAGCACCTCATAGGAGTCTATGCCCGAGTATGCTACAACCTGTATATGTACAGTACAAAAGCGTGACATCTCGCTCTAAGAGTCTGTGCTCTGGTTCCAAGAATAATCACCTTGCATAAAAGAAAAACGGAGACATCTTGCTCTAAGAGTCTGTGCTCTGGTTTCGAGAATGACCCATTGCTCAAAAAGTGTAAGTTTTATGTCATAAGAAAAGTAGAACAAGGATACCTACCTTCATCACAAAAGAAGATACCCCAAAAATGCAACAATGTCATAGATCCAAGCAAGAGAGTTCTGCACTCCTTAAGCAAGGATAAGATAGTTGAAAATGGATATCTTGTAGTATGTGTAAAAGAGATCCTTAGAGGAGAAGAGATCTTTGTACAAAAGATACCTATCCCCGAGAGGAATTGTCTTAGACAAATATAACATCTTCTGGAATAAGACAAAGAAGAGAATAAGAATGCAATACTTCCTTCTTTTGTGAGGTGAAAGTGATTCTTAATGAAGGATGATGCTCTTTTTAACCCAATTGGGAGAGTGAATTCATTATGGATGTCTTTTACCAAGTGCAAAAGAGGTTGTAGTCAAGGACTTACACCTCTTGTAAGAGAGAATCCTTGAACAAACAACAACAAATGCATACAAGGAATAACATCAAGTAATAAAGTTCACACCATCCACGAAATAGGAAAAAGTGGATCCTTAGATAAAAATAAGGAAAGATCATTGCCTCCCAAGGATAAGGACAATGAGAAGGACTTATACAATCTTCTAGAGAGAGATTTAGACATAAGCAAAAGAAGAGATGTATGAAATCACTCTTGCCCCCATAGGAACAAGAGATAACATAGAAAAATAGGCTATTATGTTGCTTCAAAAATATGATTGCACTTGAAATTGTACCATCATGAATGACAATGAGCCCCCAGTAAATGAGCTACCAATGTCACATAATGATGAGCAACATAATAGCCATTAATGTTATTTAAAGACATGATAGATTAAATGGGGTATTTGAATATGACATGTTAAATGTTCAACTATAAGTGAGATCAAAAGCATGTATAAAGTGATAAAAATTGAAGAAGAAAAGTCACAAGAAATCTTAGAAGAGGGATGAGTGTAATTTATTAGAGCCTTATCCCTAGAGGAAAGGACTTTATGATGAATAGGAGATAAAGATTCATAAGTGGATTTAGAAATTTGAGGGGATTCATAAAGAGATTTGTTCATTGCCAAGATTTCCTTATGAGGGGAATGAGAGTTGATAGAAGTAGAAGATGTTTTAGTTGAAGTGAGATCATCATCACTACTAAATATAGCATTCACACTGAGAGATGGTCTTTTAGATGCTTTGGTACGTTTGCAGGGATTATAGCCAAGTCCAAAGGCATAATTGTGAAAATTAGTCTCTAGAGGAACTTTTATCCCTTGTTCATGAGCACCACAACCATTTCCATGATACCCATGCTTAGCAAAAATGCGAAAACCACGACCATAACGATCAGCCATTTCAGGAAGAGAAGGTGGTTTTTCATAAGACAAAGAATCAAATCCTTCAGAATTAGAAGTGTGAGGAGAAGAAGTTTGAGAAGCGGCCACAAAATTATTGCTCATAGGTTCAGGTAAGATTGATTGATTTTTAGTGTCTTCCTTCTTTTTACCTTTAAGATCTCTAGGAGGAACCCTATATTCACCTACAAAGGTGGGATTAAAATCAAGGGATCCCCAATCGTCTTCTGCGAGAACCTTCTCAGGATCAAAAGCCTTTTCATGTGTAGATTCAAGTCGAGAAGAATCTTCTTCAGGAGCTTTAGACTCATCCAAAGAATTTTGATTATTAGAGGGTAATGATTCATCCATAGGTATCTTGTTTAACGAGTCATCACTAGAAGAGGAAGGCTTAGAAGAACTCCCTTTGGAAGTAGATGTTTGCAAACAAGCCTGAAGTTTAGTATCACCTATCAAGGTATATGTCTTATTGTTATAAATGAATTTAACTTGTCTATGCAATGTAGAGGGGACAGCTTGCATACTGTGAATCCAAGGTCTCCCTAATAACAAGTTGTATGATAGATTTCCCGACATAACATGGATAGGAGTAGGCAAAGTAACAGGTCCCACTGTGATGGGTAAGGTGATAATACCTAATGAAGACTTAGCCACATTATCAAAGCCTCGAATGGGATGAGAGTCAGGCTCAATAAGGGATGTATCCACATTCATCTTATGCAATAGATTAATGCTACACACATTAAGGCCAGAACCATTATCTACCAGTGTTCGTCTTATAGCAGTGTCATTTATGATAACCACAATCATCAAGGGATCATATTGATTTTGAATTTCACTAGTAGGCAACTCATCTTGGGTAAACACAATTTGAGCTTTAGGATTCATCACAGAGTTAACCAAAGATACTATATTACTAGATGTATTAGGTGGAGGAACATTCAAATCTTTCAAGGCATCTTGTAACATTCCATGATGAGCGGAAGAAGTTTGAATCAAATCCCAGAGGGATATCTTAGTAGGGGTAGCTTTAAGTTGTTCTATGAGATCATATTCCTTACCAAGAACTTGTGAAATCCGAGGAGCTTGAGGAAGAATAGGTTAGGAAGGAGGAAGTGAAGTTGGGATAACTGGAGGAGGATTAGGTTGCCTATTGTTTCTTGTGTTATAGGTATGGGCAACCGCATGATAACTCTCTCTAGTTAATTGCTTAGCATACTCATAACGGCTCTTAGAAGAATAACCTCCTTGCACAGTAATAATAGGTTTCTTAGGAGTGCAAAAAGAATCATTAGCATGACCACCTTGAACCACTAAGATAGGCTTATTTAAAGGTTGAGAATTTTGAGAAGGACAAGCACCTTGGACAGTGAAGAGAGGTTTGTTAGGTGTTTCATTCACATGTATCAAATTGATTGAGGATGGTTTAGAGGAATGAACAAAAGTGTTGGAAGAATTATTGATAGTCTTCTCTTGCACTAAAATCTTATCATGGATTAAATCAATTTTAGGAGAGAGACAAGGGATAGGCATTGATGTTCTAGTAGGAAGAGTAATACTAGGAAAGGTCATATCATCCTTTATCATCAAAGGATCTACATGGGGAATAAACTCTCTAGGAGAAGGATCAACATTACTCTCTAAAGTCTCACTTTTGAGAGGGAGATCTTTGAAAGAGATGTTAACCATCTTGCTTTGAACTAGGGTTTTCCTACGAGTAGAACCAAGTTGAGGAGAGGGAGAATAATTGAGATTCAAGGAAGGTGAGAAACTATCAAGGGAGTTTTCAATATTGATTTCATCCCCTTTGGCTAGGGTTCTCTCACAGGGTAGAGAATAATCTACACCTTCTTCTAATGGTTCATCCCAGATAGTGAAGTTGTTGAAAGGAATGTTTGAAGTATTGTCAATTTCGGGAGAGGAGATAACATTGCTTATTAATTCCTCATCCGTACGAGGGAGAGCATCAATAGATGTGTTAAACTCATCCTCTTTCCTCAAAATATGTTCAATATGATCTTTAGGGGAGAGAGAATTAAGGAAATTGCTTATTATTTCATCTTCTTTCTCTAAGGGATGCTTATGGGTAAGACAAACTTTAGGAGAAGGGTAAGCATTTATCATTAATTCATCATCTCTAGTGGGAATTTTGTTGGAAAGGGAAATGCCATCACTAGAAAATGTAGGGATAATGTCATCTTCTTGCACAAAAGGATCCTCATGAAGGGAGTGTTTTTTAGGAGGAACATGAACATATTTCTCCAAAGATTCATGCTTAGGAAGGAGATCTTTGAAAGAAGTGTTCATAAGCTCTTGTTGCACTAACATGCCCCCATTGGAAGGACCAACTTTAGGAGAAAATAAGTCAATGTCCATCAATACCTTTTCACTTAGAGAGGCATCATGTAGGGAAGGTCAAGTAACATTAAGAAAGGTGTTTATGATATCATTCTCTTCCTCTAAGATAGCTAAATAGGAAGGGCACATTTTAGGAGAATTGTCAAGATCACTCTTAAAGTCTTCATCCTTAGAGAATGGGAGAGTCTCAAAGGGATTGGTAGCAACTCTTTTAGACACTAAAATGTTGTTATAGATGGGGGGAGGTTCTTTAGGAGAAGGAAAAATTGAAACAAGGGAAGCCAACCCATTATCACATCTATGAAATGAATGCATCATGACAACAATTTTCCTCTTTCAAATGATAACACATGCAAAAATAGAAGAAAATGTTTAATTTCAAGCAATGCAAGCACTTAGAATGTAGATTTAGAAAATGAAATTTATGATTCAAATGAGTTCCTAAATCAGATTTGAAATTATTGATCCCAATTAAGCTATCGACAAGTTCAATTTTGAATTGAAAAATTAGGGTTTTAGCAAAAATTTCCTCTAAATTTTGAATCTTGCAAGAAATTAAAACTTGTAAATAGCATAAACACTCAAATTTGAAAACATAAATCAGAATTAGAGAAGATTGGAGTTCACGTCGAGTTCACCAAAATGTGTAGGAGAAAAAGTGACACTAAGCAAACATGCCCTAATCTCACTTTCAACCACACACTTGTGGAATACGAAAGAGCCTAGAGGTATCACACAATTGGCTACTTCTTCTTGTGGAAGAGAGAGCCATGGGCTACCTATTAGGATTTCTATTCCTTTGTTGTAATTGAAAGATGAAATGATGCAAGTTCAATCCCTAACCCCAAAGTGCAAGTATGAACTAATAACAAGATTACAGAATTGAACTTAAATGATGGAAAGCTGTAAACACAAGGACAAGACAAGAATGCAAATGCATACCCGGAGTTAAAATCTGACTGAAAATGTTCGGGATGGGGGCGCGGGCGCCACTGTCCTGATTCTGCCCCTGAAACTGCTCCGGAAACTGCTGTTTTGCACTTTGGAAAAAGCTGTCAAAAATGCTGAAAATGTTGTCTGTCAGGAGGACCAGGGTGCCCAGCGCCCCTGTCCCAGGGACTAGGGCACCCAGCGCCCCTGTCCTGGCAGGACCAGGGCGCCCCATGCCCCTGTCCTGGTCTTTTCCTCTGAAATTTGGTGTGTTGTTTGGTCTTCGTCTGCTTCTTCCGGATCTGTAACTTGCGGCGTCGTCCGAGTCCTGAAACCTGCACTTATATCTGAAAAGGTGTTTGGGCGGCTATATAGGGTTTTGCCTTAGTCAAACCCCCGCTTCGGTGATTTCCACCTCCACGAATAGCCAAGTTGTATTGTAAAATGTATTGTGTGTGCAGACCTAGTGTGTGTGCAAGGTCCTTAAATGCAAGAAAGCAAACTAGAGCAACCTAGAAAGTAAACCCTAATTGCTTGTAAATGATAATGTAAATGCTCTAAATCAAGATGCAAAGTGATCTAAAGCATGAATAAGTGATATATTGAAGCTTATGCAAAGACATGAAAACAACATGAAATCATACCCAACCCTCAAGGGAGGGGTACAAGCCAATCTTCAGTCGGTAATCTCCTATTGTTCTTCAATGTCTTCAAAGCCCTAAATGGATGAATGAAATTGATAAATGCTTGATAGAAGGATGTTGAATGTTGTTGAAGTCTTCAAAGATCTGCTCTTTTGCTGCATATGAGGTCCTGAAAACCAAAATCCGATCCTTTCAAATGAAGAAAGAGAGCTCTTTTGTAGGAAACCCTAGATCGAAAATTCATATTTTGGCCGACCTAGAGATTGAATATCCCACCAATTTCTTGGGGTTAAGCTTTATTTTATGATTGGATCGTGCTCCCAAAATTTCGGGAAAAATGTCCGGGACCATGTGCACCGGGCGCCATGGTCCTGACAACTTTTCACCAAATTTTCAGGGCCGTCAGATATGATGATTTTAGAGAGAATCCCAAAGTTACAGGTGATTTCGAGATGTTTTGACCCCCGAAATCAAGCCCCCAAGCTTGAAATAGGACCTAATTAGGGTTTTTGATTAAATGATGTATTGGAAGAATAAAATGAAAGGGGCACACTTTAATGAAAGGGCCCAACTTTATGATATAGGAGATGATAAAATAGAACCTTAGACCTAATTAATTTAATTAATTAAGTGCTAAAGGGGAAATGTAATGCAAAATGCAAAATGCACCAAGGCGGGTGCTAAACTAGGTGTGAAATTGTACCACCCTAGCAAGTGCGTACAATTTATGACGCTACATTGGTATATGTCCTTTGGGCCTCATAGCAGGGTGTTTCAACATACATGACCAAAAATAAGAGATATAGTGGTCATCATGACCAAAAGACTATCGGCTCAGATAAAGAGCTAAAAATATGTATTCAATTACATATTATCAAGGCCGAAAGTCTATGAAGCCTATCAATTACATATTACATAAAGAGTTAAAGCCTACTATGATCAAAAGCCTAGATCTTGAGATTATTTATAATCATTGAGATCTTCTTGTAAGGGACCTACAAAAAAATTATATTTTTTAAAAATAAATTATGATAATTCTATATCATGTGTAATAAAATTACATTTATTAAAATAAAGTTAGACAATTTAACCTTACCATCTTAAAGATATAATTCTTTATTGTATATCAGGTTGAATGCACAAACAATAGTAGTCGTTGATGCCATCTATATGTGGGAGACCTAAAACAAAAATGATATGATTATCTTAAATTATAATTAGGATCTATCCCAAAAAATGGAACATAAAGTATGCACAAACGGTAGTAGTTGCCGATGCCTTCTAGTTGTGAGAGACCTTAATAAAAAATGATTTGATTAGCATTTATAATTAGGATATATGACTTAAAATGAAACACAAAGTATACATCATGACTTAAAGGGAGATGGCTTAAGGGTACAAAATTACAACTTGTATTTGTTCATTTTGTTATACTATTTCCATACTCTCTCTTTTGCAATGCATCTATGATTGTCTTGTGTTCTTCCATAGAGAGTGTCCATAATTGTTTATTAGTAGGTCTATCATGATATCTATCCAATTTTATATTAGTTGCCACTACTAAATTCTAGTAGTGTATAATCTTCTTCTATGATTTATAATCTTCAAATAAAAGTAATCCACTCTTTCTTGTTAGATATTTGTATAGTTAGATGCCAACAACAACAACAAATCATGTTGGATAGTCATAACCATTATCTACTCGAGAACGAGTTAACTTATGTTTTATCTCTACACATTGAGCCAACTAATACTTTATTCCTTCTTCATTGTCCTCGGGTGTAACAATAGCATAGACATGTCTTGCAAACCAAGTACAATTTAATATTTAGTGAGATATAAAATTCACATATATACACAATCATTCATATATTGTTGGCATTTGGCATTATAACAGACAAGGGGAGATTGTTTGTTGGCATTTCAATAAGGATATTGAGAAGGTTGTTGATGATTATGGATAAAACTGATTAAGGATGTTTACTCTCTTAATATTATTATTTTGTCATTGATGTCAAGAAATTGATTTTCTAATTCAGTATGATGTTGCCATATCTTGAGAAGTATGATTTGATGAGTATAAAGATGTTGGTAAAAGACATAGATAGAATATGATGGATAAGGGGAGAAATAAGTTATTCAATGGGCAACTATTACCGAGTTAGAGAATGATGAGATCATGATGATTAGATTGTTTTGATATCCTACATATGTTATTGATTGAAAGGTTAATACTATACTATGTTACCGAGAAAAGAACCTAGTTGGTAAACCCTAAGGAACCTAGTCGGTAAACCCTAAGGTTATTGCTATCGGTTAATGAAGGTAGAATGTCTACCAAGTGAAGTTTAGTATTTACTAAGTTGCAACCGAGTAATAACAGAATACATTAAATGATTACATGCATTATTTAATGAAGGAAGTTGATGAGTTGGCTATGATTAAATGATTGGAATGTCGTGAATGAAGTTTGTTAAAGAATCTATGGAAAAGGAAAATCAACAGGAAAATCTACAGCTTAGATTGAACCGCAATACCCTAGCACAAGTTCCAAGAAATGTATGCAAGTTCCAAGGCAGGGTAAAATGTTTTCAGATCGAAGGATACATTGAACCTGGACAAAGTTTGAAGATCTGATGCCTATGATTGATCATGGGAAATGTGATCAAGGAGATTAAGTGGTTGGCGAATTATTTATAAATAGGGAATTGTTGATAAACAATGCATGCGGGCAAGTGTATGCATAGGGATGCTACATAGTGATTACTGAGCACAGAAGCTTGAAGACCTGTTTTGAATAATAGAGTATAGAACCCAGCAGATGGACAAGATTAGTTCTATGTCTATATTGTATTGAGCAAATAAGAATCTGCTTTAGCATTTTAGATGTGAAGTTGCAGATAGATTTTTATTACTGTTATTTTGTGAAGTGACAGAAAATCTCTTAACCGAGTGGACTTAACAGTCTTATTTGTAAAACCCTCTAGCAAGGTGACATTCTGATTGAGTGTTTGAAATCCTTTAACAAGGTCACTTCTAACAAGGTGAAGATCCTAACAGATCTGAGGGAAATCCCTTAACCGGGTCACATCTAGCAATGTGTTTGTAATCATTAACAGGATTTGCTTTTAATCGAGCATACTCTAGAAGAGTATATTTCTTAGTGGGTCCAAAATCCCACAATGGTTTTTCCCTATTTGGGTTTCCACATTAAATCTGGTGTTATGAGTGTTATGATGTTTATATGCTTTTGAGTTTGCATGTTTAGCAGTTTTGGTTATATTACTGAAGTATATGTTACCAAGGTTGAATCTGATGTTTTTATGGAAGATTAAGTTTGTATGATTCACCACCCCCCCTCTCATCTTATTAGCTTGGCATCTGTACTTATCTTTAAGTATCAGAACTATCAATTGGTATTAGAGCTTTAGACTCCAAAAGGAAAAGTTTAAAGGTACTTGAGGAAAAGATCCAAAGATGTATAAGAGGGATGCACCGAAGCTGAACAAGTCAAGTTTCTCTACATGGCAGAAAAGGATGAAGCTACACCTATCAGGAGTTGGAGAATATTCTTTATATTATCTAGAGAATGATTTCATCACACCGAGCACCTATCCATTGACAATGGAAGAGATAAAGCAAAGCAAGAACATATCCAAGCAATGATTGAATAACATCTGCATTGTCCGATTCAGAGTTTAATGATCTAGAAGGCTGCAATGATGCAAAGGCAATGTGGGACAAGCTCATATCTGTGTATGGAGGAGATGAACATGTTCAAAGAGAAAAAGTGGATAGTCTAAGAGGACAACTTGAATCTATGAGGATGAATGAAGGTGAGAACATAACCCAGTACAATACAAGACTAAAGGAGATTGTCAATCAAATCAAAGGAGCAGGTGGAACTATTGAAGAAAAGGATATAACAAGTAAGTTGTTAAGAACCCTTCTACTGGCCTATGCAATCCAAGTCTCTGCAATCAATGAATTAAGGTTTGTACCTAATATGCTAGTTTCTTTAGATGCTACTATTGGTAAGCTACATGCATTTGAGTTAAGTAACTTTGATAACAATGGGTCATCGGTAAATAAAGTTGAATCTGCATTTAGTTCTTTTCATATTGGTGAATTTGATGATTACAATGATAGAATGAGTAAGTACACTAAAGGGGATCACAGTGGAGCAAGTGAAAGATTTCGCAAGAACATGGAGGAAGTACACAAGCTGTATGAGGAAATCAGAAAGCAAGAAGAGTTTGAAGCACTATTAGCCAGAAGGTTACCGAGAGGCAAAGGTAAGTATAAAGGAAAACTACCTTTGAAATGTTTCAATTGTGATAAGATAGGACATATGGCTTCTAACTGTCCTGACAAAGATTCTAATGAAAAGAGATATTACCAAGATGATAGACAGAAAGATAATCATTACAGAGGACACCGAGACTTCAGAAGAAGAGATAGAAAGTCATGCTTAATAGCTGATGAGGAATTCAATGATGATAAATCAGATGAAACTGATATAGAGGAAGTAGTTTATGTGGCCATCAAAGATGGATCAGATGAAGAAAGGTATGAAGAAAAAGCCCTTATATCTCACATAAATACTAATGATTCTTGGATCATAGATAGTGGATGCTCACATCACATGATAGGTGATAAACACAAGTTTGTTATGTTAGAAGACTATGATGGAGGCTATGTAAGATTTGGTAATGATGCACCATGTCGGTAAGAGGTTAAGGATCCATAACACTTCTTGAAAATGCAAGATGCAATGATGTTTATTGGGTTGAAGGTTTGAAATACAATTTGTTGAGTGTAGCACAGCTAAACAATACAGGATACTGAATAGAATTTCAGAAAGGAATTGTCAAAGTTCATGATAAGCATGGAAAGTTAGCTGCTACTGGGATACAAACAAAAGGTAACACATTTCACCTTGACTCAACTCAAAATAAATGTTTGTATGCAAAGATAGATGATACCTGGTTATGGCATAAAAAGTTTTGTCATGTAAATTTTTATAACCTGATCAAAATAAGCAAGAAGCACTGAGTAAGAGGTCTACTGAGTCTTGAAAAACCTGAGAATGCTATGTGCCGAGGATGCCAGATGGGTAAAATGACAAGATCAAGCTTTACAAGTAAGTCTTACACTTCTAAGGGAATTTTAGATCTTGTGCACACTGATCTTTGTGGTCCTATGAAAGTTCAAAGTTATTATGGTGATAAATATTTCATATTATTTGTGGATGATTACTCAAGGATGATGTTAGTTATATTTTTAAAAGAAAAATCAAAAGCTTTTCAAATGTTTAAATGGTACAAGGCAAAAGTTGAAAATGAAACAGGAAGACAACTGAAATGTCTTAGATCAGATAGAGGAGGAGAGTTCACATCTGATGAGTTCAACTTATTCTGCAATGATCATGGTATAAAAAGACAGGTCTTTGCACCGAGAACTCCATAGCAAAATGGAATTGTTGAGAGAAGAAATAGATCTATTGTAGATTGTGCCAGAACCCTGATGATTGAAAAGAAAGTGCCACAAATATTTTGGAGAGAAGCAATAAGCACTGCAATTTATACCCTGAGCCGAGTACAACTGAAGAAAGGTACTTTGAAGACACCTTATGAAATCTAGTATGACAAGAAACCTACTATAAGTTATTTAAAATCTTTGGAAGTAGATGCTATGTACACAAGGATGATAGAAATGGCAAGTTTGATCAGAAAAGTGTAGAAGGAACATTTCTTGGTTATTCTTCTAGAAGTAAAGCATTTAAATGTTTGATCAAATCATCTAACAAAATAGTAGAAAGTGCAAATGTTAAAATTGATGAATTTGCAGAAAGAAATGATAAAGGAAATTCCAAGGAACCGGAAGATTATGATATATTTGTCTATGTTCAACCGACAAGTCCTACCGAGAAAACCGCAGAAGGAAATGAAGAGAATATCCAGTTACCGAGTGATGAAGAAGAACATACAGAGCCTACCGAGCCTATATTAGCCAAATATGTCAGAAGACATCATGCACCAAGTCAGATTATAGGAGATAAGGATGATCTAGTGATGACAAGGAACAAACTGAGACATAACACATGTCTGATATCTGAATTTGAACCGAGAATAGTGAAAGAGGCATTTAACAGTGAAGATTGGATAAATGTTATGACAAAAGAGATTGATCAAATCAAGAAGAATGACACATGGACACTGGTCCCAAGACCGAAGGACAAAAATGTAATCAGTACAAAATGGATTTTCAGAAACAAGTTGAATGAAAAAGGAGAGGTCATTCGAAATAAAGCAAGACTAGTTTGCAAAGGTTATGCCCAAGAAGAAGGAATTGATTATTGTGAGACTTTTGCACCTGTAGCAAGACTTGAAGGAGAAAGAACATTGTTGGCATATGCTGCTTACAAGAATTTCAAGGTATATCAAATGGATGTCAAATATACATTTCTCAATGGTATATTAGAAGTAGTTTTTATTGAACAACCTGAAGGATTTGTTGAAGACAATAATAAAGATCAGGTATGTAAATTGAACAAAGTTTTATATGGTCTGAAACAAGCACCTAGAGCATGGTATGAAAGATTACACTCTTATTTAATCAAGATTGGTTTTATAAGAACAAGTGAAAACAACAATATTTACATGAAGAATGATGAAAATGGAATACTGATCTCAGTCATATTTGTTGATGATATTATATTTTGAGGAAATGACTCTCTATGTAAGAACTTTGGAAATGAAATGAGCAAAGAATTTGAGATGTTATTAATCGGTGAGATAAAGTATTTTATAGGTTTATAGATACTGCAAATGAAAGATGAGATTTTCATTACTCAATCCAAGTACATAAAGGAAATCTTGAAGAAATTTGGAATGGAGGATTCAAAACTAGTAAGTACTCCTATGACTACCAACTGTAAATTATCAAAGAATGATGAATCTGCATCTGTTGATGAGACACTTTACCGATCCATGATTGGAAAGCTGCAATATGTTGTTCACAGCAGGCCAGACATAGCACATGCAGTAGGTATAGTTGCAAGATTCTCTGCAGAACCTAAGGAAACACACATGACAGCAATCAAGAGAATTTTTTAGATACTTGAAAGGCACTGAAGATTATGGCTTAGTATATCAGAAAAGAAATGACTTTGATTTAAAAGTTTATATTGATGCTAATTGGGCAGGCAACATTGATGACAGAAAAAGCACAAGTGGAGGAGCTTTCTTTTTAGGAGAAAGACTAGTGAGTTGGCTTAGCAAGAAACAAGGTTGTGTTTCACAGTCAACAACAGAAGCTGAATACGTTACTGTAGCATTGAACTGTACCAACATAACATGGATCAAACAACTATTGGAAGGTATGAATGAGAAAGTTACCGAGCCAGTAACTATATTCTGTGACAATACTAGTGCCATTAACATTTCAAAGAATCCTATTATGCACTCTAAGACAAAGCACATCTCTATCAAATATCATTATCTTAGAGAAGAAGCTCAAGAGAAGAAAGTGGTGTTGGAGTATGTTAGCACAAAGGAACAAATAGCAGATATCTTCACCAAGCCACTGCTAAGGGACACTTTTGAGTATCTCAAAAGTAAGTTAGGGGTCCTACCCCTATCATCTACTCACTGATTGAGTTCGGTGAAAGCATCAATTCGATGACTCTACAGAATATCTTTTTAGGAGTTGATGCTGATTTACACACTTTAGGATGTTTTCTAAAGGTGTGCAGGAAACAATATAGAAAATAATATAGGGAACAGGAATTGAAGACATAAATGCTCTGACCGAGACTAAGTTGACACATAGCAGTAGGAAATCACTTCATACAGGAAGAAATTATGTTTTAGTTCTTTACTTTTTGGCATTGTTGTCAAAGGGGGAGAAGACTGAAGAAGAGGAGAAGACTAATGTATGGGGGAGAATTCTGATGATAGGGGGAGAGAATTTTAGCATTTCAAAATCTCATAGCAATCCAAATCAATTAGGTCAAATCAATTGGTTTTGCCATCAATGCCAAAGGGGGAGATTGTTGGCATTTGGCATTATAACAAACAAGGGGAGATTGTTTGTTGGCATTTCAATAAGGATATTAAGAAGGTTGTTGATGATTATGGATAAAACTGATTAAGGATTTTTACTCTCTTAATATTATTATTTTGTCATTGATGTCAAGAAATTGATTTTCTAATTCAATATGATGTTGCCATATCTCGAGAAGTATGATTTGATGAGTATAAAGATGTCAGTAAAAGACACAGATAGAATATGATGGATAAGGGGAGAAATAAGTTATTCAATGGGCAACTATTACCGAGTTAGACAATGATGAGATCATGATGATTAGATTGTTTTGATATCCTACATATGTTACTGATTGAAAGGTTAATACTATACTATGTTACCGAGCAAAGAACCTAGTCGGTAAACCCTAAGGAACCTAGTTGGTAAACCCTAAGTTTATTGCTATCAGTTAATGAAGGCAGAATGTCTATCGAGTGAAGTTTAGTATTTACCGAGTTGCACCCGAGTAATAACAGAATACATTAAATGATTACATGCATCATTTAATGAAGGAAGCTGATGAGCTGGCTATGATTAAATGATTGGTATGTTGTGAATGAAGTTTTTTTAAAGAATCTATGGCAAAGGAAAATCGGTAGGAAGATCTACAACTTAGCTTGAACTGCAATACCCTAGCACAAGTTCCAAGAAATGTATGCAAGTTCCAAGGCAGGGTAAAACATTTTCAGATCGAAGGATACATTGAACCTGGACAAAGTTTGAAGATCTGATGGCTATGATTGATCATGGGAAATGTGATCAAGGAGATTAAGTGGTTGGCGAATTGTTTAAAAATAGGGAACTGTTGATAAACAATGCATGCGGGCAAGTGTATGCATAGGGATGCTACATAGTGATTACCGAGCACAAAAGCTTGAAGACCTGTTTTGAATAACAGAGTATAGAGCCCAACAGATGGACAAGATTAGTTCTATGTCTATATTGTATTGAGCAAATAAGAATCTGCTTTAGCATTTTAGATGTGAAGTTGCAGATAGATTTTTATTACTGTTATTTTGTGAAGTGACAGAAAATCTCTTAACCGAGTGGACTTAACAGTCTTATTTGTAAAACCCTCTAGCAAGGTGACATTCTGATTGAGTGTTTGAAATCCTTTAACAAGGTCACTTCTAACAAGGTGAAGATCCTAACAGATCTAAGGAAAATCCCTTAATCAGGTCACATCTAGTAATGTGTTTGTAATCTTTAACAGGATTTGCTTTTAACCGAGCATACTCTAGAAGAGTATATTTCTTAGTGGGTCCAAAATCCCACAAGGGTTTTTCCCTATTTGGGTTTCCACGTTAAATTTGGTGTTATGAGTGTTATGATGTTTATATGCTTTTGAGTTTGCATGTTTAGCAGTTTTGGTTATATTACTAAAGTATATGTTACCGAGGTTGAATTTGATGTTTTTATGGAAGATTAAGTTTGTATGGTTCATTCCCCCCCCCCTCATCTTATTAGCTTGGCATCTATACTTATCTTTAAGTATTAGAACTATCATATACATATTGTTCAATAAACCAAAACAAATTAAAATTAATTTTACCTTCTTTTATAAGATTTGAAATCCGGTCATAGCCATCTGATGAAAACATATGATCATTGTTTTCATTTGGTCTTTCATGTTGATCATGTGTTTCGTGGGTGTCAATGATCATTGTTGCCATTCTTCAACCCATTCCATATTCCTGCAAAATTCCCAATCACCAACAACACAAAACTGACAAAAACAAGCAAGCTCCCTTGTGAATATAGTCCATGTTTCTGAATTAGAACTCTTAAACAAATGTTATTTAGATGATCCACTAAGTGTATCACAATCATGTCGAGTATGAATATTTTCTTCCTCAACTAACCAGAAGAAACATCAAATTATGGAGTTCTCAGTTGATCTTGTAGATAACTTTGAAGTGCACCAATACACAATTGTACGAGCATCTCTAAATTTCACTACATCCTTGAACTTTAGTTGTTCTCTAACAAGAGCTCTTTTTACATATGCACTAGCTCCAACATGTTCTCCTTTACCATGTCCTACTTCAGAAAAACTCCACATATGTTGGAAATTGGTTTCCTTGTGAGCTCTGCTTAGCCAATAAAACATTATTGCATTTTTTAACCATCTTGTGCAATTATTTGACCATATCATATATTATGTCATATGAATTTATATCTCCTTTAGATTGCTATAAAAGACCTTGAACCAATATTGAACAAACTTTGATGAGTGTAATCAATTATCACTGACCTAGAAATGATACTCCCTCAAAAAAAAATTGTTCTGTCTTATACTATCATGTGCATGTCTATATATAATATGAACAAAGATTTCCACTTGCACTAAATTATAATATTGAGACTGGATTTCTTCTTGTGGTTTTAGAGTGTAGTTTTCTGCAAAATCAAAAATTAATAGTATTGTTCCAACTAGAAATATATTCAGGCAAAACTGTCCATCAAGATATTGGGTATGTTGGGAGTGTTTCACATATTTAAGAAAAATATGACTCTTAAACTCATTGATAAATGCATTTACATTTATTTTTTCTGTGATCAAATCTAAATGTTTCCCAACCTTTCCATCCTTTAGAGAGTACTCAATTTTTTTAAATCTTTTGACATCAATGGTGTAGGAACACTTATCCTTCACAAACAATAGGGATCTTTTGATTTTGTTCAATTTTCAAGTCATTTTCTTATATGTTTTGAGGCTCTATGAAGCCATTGGAAGTCATCTAAAAGTACTCATTTGTAAAATGAAAGAATATTGTATTGATTGTCAATATTGTATCAAAGAAGGCATGATATTGTACTAGGTCTTGTTAGATGAATAAAGTAAATATGGGTGTCTATAAAGATATTATAATTCATAGGAGTTCATTTCTAAGGGTTATGAGTCATTCTAGGTCGTTGGAAAGGAGTTAGAAGTTGAATAGATGAAAAATGCAAAAGTTGTCATTTATGTAAAAAGTTGTCAAAAAGTTGCAATTTAGGAAGTTGAAGGGTCAAGGAGTTCAAAAGGTAGTTATATAAATTTGAGAAGTTATAAACTCTTATATATACTTGTATTCCATTGACCAATGGTCGGATTTGGGGGATTGAAAGTTGGATTTTGATGAAGAGGTAATAAAAGAACATTGTGTATATAATTATGTGACTGTAACAGTCAAAAGAATGGCATTTCTAGAGCACTAAATGGGTGAAATAATGACATTTAACAATGGGGAACATGAATACTCTATATCACCTTTCATTTGAATCTAGTTTCATCAATTTTTATGATGTATTGTGGGAGTTATGGTGGTTTTATTAACTGCAACTTTCCATATTTCTATGTAACAATCATTTTGCAGAGAAATGTATGTGCAATTAAAGAATCCAAATCAACTAAATATTATATGGTTGGATAGAGGAAAGAGTTATCTTTATTTAGGAATTGGTTTGAGGTAATTTCATCAAATGTCAAGGGAGATATGAGCAAATTATTGAAAGTGGATCTGAAATTCCAGCAAACAAGGTTTTTGACACAAAATTGGTGATAAATCCCCATTCCACAATGGGAAAATTCTAAATCTTGGTTAAATGGTATTTTTCCAAGTCCTTTAAATTTTACAATTGGTTTCAAAGTGGAACATAAAGTTTGGAGGGAGAAAAATGATGCCCTAGTCAGGTTACTCTATGTGTTTTAGCCTTGTTGACAAGCTAGTAGTAAGGGTTTCATATTTTGATGAAAATGTGATGGTTCCAAATCTTGGAGATGATTTAATTAGATCCTTTTTGTCATGTAGATAATGTTGGAGCATAATATTGGGTTGGAGAATAAACTTGGTTGAGAATTCCTTTGTGAAGGTGATCTAGTTGGTCTTGTAGGACAACATAAGAGCCCTAATTTTAAGGCGGTTTTGAGACATGTTTTAGAAGGTCATGATGTGTACCTAATACCCTAATTGGGTTGTGAATTGGAATTGTTTGAGAGAATCTATACCACTCGTGACTAGTACTACTAGTAGACAAAAGGACTAGTTTATGGAGGAAGAGGCATGATTGGGTCTTCGAGCCCATTGTTGTGAAATATACCTATTGGTATTGTAGAACACAAGATGCCACTGAGAGGGGGGGTGAAATAGTGGTTTCCAAACTTAACCCTTTTTAATCCTAAATGTGAGTATCAGTTAACATATCAAAGAACAAGTAAACATACCAGCGAGATAAGGGAAGAGATCAGTATGCAATAAGACACAATGACACATCACATAACACTGGATATATGAGGAAAACCCAATATGGGAAAAACCTCAGTGAGAAATGTTGTTGGAGTCTACTGCTCTAATTCAACCTCACAATAAACAATTGAATACAAAGTTTAGGGCACCAACCCAAGGAGCACCAACCCCTAATTTTAGGGCACCAACCTAAGGAGCACCAACCCCTGATTTAGGGCACCAACCCAAGGAGCACTAACCCCTACATCAAGCACCAACTCAATCATTACAATTAATGCTAACATTACAATAGTAATAACCCAGTTACAAATGAGTTTTGTAACCTCTGTATATAATCTCTTCACCAGTTCACCTTTTCTCTATTCTCTTCGAATTCTCCACTGACATTGTTTCTGCTCTTCTTCCTTCTCTGTTGTAACCTTACTGATTCAGACACTGTTATTTAAATGAACTGACATACACGGTAACTGCTTCACCGGTTACCTCAACCCTTATTGGTTAAATCTCTATCTGCCACTCTACCATTTCTCTACCTTGTTGGATCTCCCCATACACTTACTCTGCACTGCTTCACTCTTTATTTCCTTCTCACGGTTCTAACACTACCAGTTGAATGATCTGTTAGTTTCTATGAGAGCTCACCGATCGATTTAACCTCACCAGTTAAACCCTCTTACCAGTTCTACACAACTTCCTCAATATTCTACAATAGACTCTCCAACTAATTCACTCTCTGCTTGCCCTCACTTCACTGACATCACTCTTTCATCCAACAACAAGAAAATTAGGTCTTTTGTCTGCATATTTATATCCAATCATTCCTACCAAAACATAACTTCAAACTTTGGTGCGCTAGGGTTACTTCCACCAACCATGGACAGAATCAAATCATATCTGATCTACATGGGGATTGACAACTTGAAAGAAATCAGACATCGTTGCCAATCTCGCTGCTTCCGATACAAGTTTGCTTAATTTATCAAACTGATCACCAACCTTGCATCTATCAATCACATTAAATGATCTCACTATTTGGTACTCCAAATCTAATCTGCCTCGAGCTGCATCCTTCTTCTCTCAACCCATGATTTTCACAGTCGATATTTAATGTTGAATCAATCACCAACTACTTCACTGACAATGCATGGTCCATTTGCAACTTCACGTGTGACACTTAGAGTCCATGTGTCTTCTTCGTCGATATCCACCTCAACTCATTCCATTGTGTCGATTTAGGCTCTGTCATCGACCATGTGTACTATTGGTATACACCTACTAGTTCATCTTACCTTACCAATTATACTAACAAGTTACCCTTCAAACTATGCAGTCTCTTGTTCTATCAATTGGATCACATTTTCCCGGTCACCACACTTGCCAATCCTCAGCATATACCCAGAGTAAGACACTAATGTGTAATTCCATCTAATGAGAGACTTTCACCTTTGCTTCTTTGGTCTCTTGTTAGTTGACATCCTTACCGATTGATTACACTTTTGTCTGCATACTGGTAAGATACCTTACTTACCTGTCTGCATACCAGTTGCATGATGACTCAAACATCAAATATTAACATAGATCTTTGTTGATATCAGCATTCCATTAACTCCATGTTTGCAACTGCAAAACCTCACCTTCATCTTCATTTGACTAGTTCTCCTCTCAACTGATTTGCAAAGGTGGCAACCTCATCACTTCATACTCTTTCTTTTTCTGTCCTGATAGCTCATCGTGTCTTCTCTTGTTGAGCAGGTGCATATCTCTAATTTGACATGCTGGAGGTTTCCTTATGTTTCACTTAGGTCATCTGGTATGAGCCTTCAATCACTTGCCTTTAACTTCTTTTTCTTATCTCGGAGGGATATGATGCATTACATGCATGTTGTGAGATAAGCTAAGTATTACTACTTACCAGTAGGAGTGGATCCTTGTCACCTGCTGACAACCATCTGATGGGAACCTGCTGATATTACATTTCTCAATTTGCTTCCGACATTGCACTAACATGACTTCTCTATTTGAGCAAACACAAATTCAACCA
This sequence comes from Cryptomeria japonica, assembly GCF_030272615.1. Classification (NCBI taxonomy): domain Eukaryota; kingdom Viridiplantae; phylum Streptophyta; class Pinopsida; order Cupressales; family Cupressaceae; genus Cryptomeria; species Cryptomeria japonica. Next base: position 240,827,606 of record NC_081405.1, on the reverse strand, counting down.
GACATATGATCCGGTTGAGCACACTCTTTGTCAATCTTCTTTATATCCTATGATAGCATCTTTATCTGGTGGGAGTCCTATTGATTGTCATCAATTTGTATACCAGTTTCCTTCCCTTCTTCATTAGCTTAACTTGCTTTCTTACCGGTCACAATTCTTACTGGTTGGCAAGAACATACTGCTAGCACATCACTCACCAGTTGTCATTCCATATCGGTCTCCAATACTTACTCACCGATTAACATCCCATACCGGTTGACATCAATGAAAACACAACCCCGTTGACATCAATGACAACACAATGCCAACATGTATTGAGGTATTTATAATATTGTTTCTTGAACCCCCCTTGTACTGCATCAATCAATCAATTTTTATCCAAAATCATTTGAAATATCTTCATGCAAACATTCACCTAATAATTAAAAGTTCCCACATGCATTGCAATGACAAGAAATACATGTATTTGAAATGAATAATTGCTCATTATGTGGTTTACAAAATAAACTTTCTATAAACTCCTTGATAGTTTGAGGTGGCATGTAAATGCCACAACCCTACATAATATCGTTAGTATGAAATGTACAATGTATATATCAAAACACATCATAATAATAACAAAATTGAACATGAGTTCTACAACAAGAGATTCTTTGTTTATTCATTTTAACATGCTAAGATTTGTATTTCTCAAATGCTCTTTGACTAATACATACATTCACTAACACAAAATCATCTAAGAATTTTTTATAAAATTTATTTTGACTCATGTCTACAAGATATTTTGAATGAGGATCATAAATTTTTGATCCCACCCTTAACTTCAAAATATCTCTGGCATTAGATGACACTCTTATATTATCATGCCAAAAAAATTTAATTAATGATTTAATTCAATATTTAGTTGCATATCCAACCTTGGAAGTCTACCACTAAAAATCCAACAAGGGTTTATTTGATTAATTTCAATGGTAAATATTTTCTTGACCACTCAAATATCCACTTCTATTACTTAGCATTCTTTTATTTGTAGTTGTTTTATTAACTATATAAATTGTTATAACTCTTCATGCAACATTCTTATATTTAGATCAACTTCTTTTTCTGATATAATCAATGGCACTAGCAACACTAGATACAACTTGCTTAAATGATTCTTTTGAGACATGGACCTGTATATGGTGAAAATGGATAACAATAATAACAATATTGAAAGGCTAAATGAATCCAACCACAAAACCCTAGCCTAACAACAACAAAGATCCACCATAACATATGAAGATTACCTAAGACAATGTAAATCAAATGAAATCACAAAGATTATACCATCACATGTCCAATAGGGTTTTGATCTCCATTCTTCCTATCTCCATTGATCTTGCTTGATATATTTGCTCTCAGATTTTATGTGCACAAGAGCTCAACAAAGAATGGAATGTGGTTGCAAGTAGGATCATAGTGTAGACAATTGCATAAAATTCATTAGGATGCATCATTAGGGTTTGATAATGAAGGAAGCATCTCCTTATATAAAAGACACGATATGAAATGGAGGGATAAGATTGAGAGGTGTAAAAGGAGGTCGGCTATGATTAGAGGGTAGGTAAAAGAAATAATAAAATAATGAAAGAGGTAGGTATTGTATGAATTAAGAGATGAATGACATGTGTCATGGGTAGAAAAAGCTAATGAATTAATTAAATAAATAAATATTTATTTAATTAATAGAAGAAGTGGGATCAATTAAATAAATAAGATATTTATTTAATTTAGGAAAAGGATAATTTAAATAAATAAATGTATTTATTTAAATGAGAAATAAGGCTAGAAGAGGATAAATGAATTAATTAAATAAATAAGAATTTATTTAATTAATAGAAGAATTAGGCTAAAGTAATTAAATAAATAAAATATTTATTTAATTAGACTAGACAATTTTAGGTGTCTACATTTTGCCCCTCTTTGAGACAATGCGGCTTGTCGTGTTGTTTCAAAGAAAATAAGATGAACTGATACAGAGTTGCCCCAGGATGGGAATGATATGCCCCCTCGAGAGATTGGATGAAAATGTCTGAAAAGATTGCAGACAATCTCTCGATAAGAAAGAAAGGCTAGAATGGACTGACCGGATAAAGTGACAGAGTCACGGGATAATGAAGACTGACTCGGGAAACGAAGGCTAGGGGTAGTCTATAAGATAGACCACGGGGGAAAATACATCCTCATTGTCATCTACACATCCATGAGAGCAGATTGTAGAGCAAAAATAGAGCAGCAGCAGTCAGCAACGATGGCTTTCATTCACAGATTCGACCGCGTTCGCCGATTTCAGAGGCCAGCAGAGGCAGGAGAGCCGGTAAGTACCACCAAACCTCCTCGTACTTTGACAAATTTAATTTTGTCATTAATGCATGGTAGATAGAGCAATAAATGTGCTTAGACTAGGGTCCAAAAAAATGTCAAAAAATGTCCAGGCGCGTCTGTGTTGGTGCCAGGCGTGTCTATGTTTGTGCCAAGCGCGTCTGCATTTGAACCCACGTCTGTGTCAAATGCAGTTGTGTCTATGATGTTTAGGCGCGTCTGTGCCAAGAAGGCACGTCTGTGTCGCCCAGGCGCATCTGTGCAGAGCATAGGCATGTCTGTGTTTATCAGGTGCGTCTGTGTAGTCTTCAAGCGCGTTTATGTCAGGTAAGCGCGTTTGTGTTTTAAAAAGTGTGAAATTGCGTCTTCTAGGTCAAATCGGCAGTTCTGTGATGAACATATGTTGTCGATTGGATAAGCTGCTGAGAGGATACACTCAAGTAGGTTCTCTAGGGAAGACTAGAATAGATCAAGGCACTTTGTGATGAATAGTGAGTACCAAGATATGAGCAGCACTTTGTGATGAACAGGGAGTACTAGAGTATGAGCAGCACTTTGTGATGAACAGGGAGTACTAGAGTATGAGCAACACTTTGTGATGAACAGTGAGTGCAAATGTGAGTAACACTTTGTGATGAACAATGAGTGTAAATGTGAGTAACACTTTGTGATGAACAGTGAGTGTCATGCACGTAGTACTTTGTGATGAACAAGGAGTACCACTAGGATAGAAGCAACACTTTGTGATGAACAATGAGTGTCACTAGGGTAGAATGCCATATGCATTTGAATAAAAAGTAGCATTTTGTGATGAACAGTGAATGCCACTATGACTGACATGATTGAGTTGTTTGACTATAGGAATATTTGCCGATGCTGGAGTCACGGGAGAGATTTCCATCAACTCAGAGGTTGCGACCTGAGCTGACAGTCAAGGAGCGAGCTGCTATTGAGGAGATGGGATTGAGACACGTTCTGTATGTGCTTGAGTTTCGGGCAAACATGGGACTGTTGACTGTGCTGGCGGAGAGATGGCACTCCGAGACCTGTACATTTCATTTGCCGATGGGTGAGATGACAGTCACCCTTGAGGATGTATATAGGATACTGAGGATACTGATCGATGGGGAGCTGATCCCATACGATCAAGATGGAGACAAGGAGGCCCTGAGACAAGTATTCCAGGACCCAGGACTGGAGATGAGGGCAGGACATGTAGCATGGGATACCATGATAGCTACAGGGCTAGCGCTACCAGCAGTGGTAGGAGGAGCGATCAGTGGGTTCCTGTGTCTAGATAGGGCGACACGAGGGTTGCCTATGGGTTGGGGAGGAGCACTGGAGACACTGGTGACGTAGTACACCAGATATGCTTGGGGACCATGTGTGCTGGCACACCTCTATTATGAGTTGCATCAGTTCATGTACCGCGGATTAGTGGGATTGGGCTACGGGGTGAAATTGATGTAGGTATGGGCTTACAAGCATCTACCAATGACGAGGCCGATACACTTCAGAGGCAGGGGACATGGACGCAGCTTTGTGCACTTATATGATATGATCACATCACAGCCACGGATTGGCAAGTTGGAGCACTGGCGACGGGTGATAGATGATATTGATGTGGTCATATGGAGGCCATATCTGGGATGCGAGCAGTGGGAGGATGATGCAGTTGAGCTTCCTTACACCTTCCAGAGCAGGTATCTGATTGGGCAGACGCCCTATGTGCTAGAGAGGCAGCTAGTGGATAGGGTTGGCTGATAGTTTGGCAGGATCCAGAGGATGCCACGGAGCTCAGGCATGTATGCACGGACGGTCAGAGATTAGGCATAGTTTGGACCCTTGCTATCATATGATCAGGTAGTTACACAGCTGGTAGAGATGATGCCCCTACCCTGGGACATGTGGCCAGAGATTGAGGATGCCAGCATGGATGCCGAGTACACAGCATACTGGGCAGAGCATCCCTTCCCACACTTGACGGATCTGGGAGAGCCATTGGAGGGAGATGGGGGTGGAGAGGATGATGATGGTGGAGGTGATGGGGGCAGAGGCTGACGGAGGAGGAGGGGAGCAGTTGGAGAGATGAGGGTTGCACCTCGGAGGGAGGGTGGTGAGGAGAGACAGGCTCGGGCGATGAGGGGTCGCAGTGGATTGCCACTACAGGTGCCAGCAGCACAGGGTCCCAAACAGGTACAGGTACAAGGACAAGGATAGAGACAGGTACCAGTACAGGCACCAGTACAGGTACAGGAACAGGCACAGGGGCAGGCACCCGTACAAGGGGAGCCATAGGCAGAGGCAGAGGGGGCTGACCCAGAGGAGGATGAGCTGATAGAGCTGAGGGAGATCTACCAGGGCCAGGAAAATGAGATCCAGGAGCTGGAGAGGGAGAGGGATCAGCTTAGGATGAGGCTTAGAGATACTAAGCGGGAGCGAGATCAGGCTATTCAGCGCTATACAGAGGCTGAGACAGCACTGAGGGCCGAGAGACAAGCAGCGGAGGACACAGGGGTAGGATATGCTTATGTCCTACGGGCAGGGGAGGAGATTGCCTACTGGCGAGATCTCTATTATGGTGCAGTGCCAGCAGATCAACGGGTGAGCAGCTTCTAGAGACCGTCGCATATAGCAACAGCTATGGGAGGGAGCCGGAGGAGACAGGCATCGAGTGGTGGGGTTATGGGTCCTCCACCACCACCAAATAGAGGGGACAGGAAAGATGATCCTAGGGCGGGTCCTTCAGGGGCTCAGATTTCATCGAGGCCAGGCAACTCCGAGGGAGGGAGTTCATCATAGCCATAGAGGGCTCCCTATGTATCAATTTTGTACCATTTTTGTATGATGATGTAGACACCTGCGGGTGCTTTTTGTAGCCATATGATTTTGACATCATTGTATCATGACACTTTATGATTATATATGAGATGATTCATCTTTGCGGTAGCTATATGCATGTGTACCTATGTGATGAGATGTTTCTTATGTCAAAGACATCCTGGAGATAGAATCTCTAGTTAGAGACATCCTGGAAAAGCTAAAAGACATGTCACCAAAAAAGGTGAAATCAAAAGAAAACCAAGACTCGACACCAACATCCACTGTAGTCCTCAAATTTAGTGTCTCTTGTCACTTGTATAAGTCTTATTTGATTGTGGTCACAATATTTACTTTCACAAAAAGGATAGATAGTATTGAACCATATGTTGTCTGAGTCTGTTGAAAGATTTGATTTGTTGAAGCCCATTGTTGCTGCTGTGTCTCATCTGAAACTGACTGAATCCATGAAACTGATACTTTATTGCGGATTGGCAATGCAGATGCTGCTTTATTATGGATTGTGCATGGATAGACTGAAGGAAGCTAGAAGAAACTTGTGATGTTCTCAGTTCCACACCCATCACTAGACGTAGGATTTGCCTTAGCCACAGATAGGATCTGATTTATTATGGATAGAAAGGGATGCAAAGGGGAGGTTTTTTATGAATGGCTAACCAATCTTGGGTAGATCAATAACAAGCCATGATGGGAATGGGTAAGTTTATTATGGACGAATAGGTTGTGAGTGTGTGCAAAGTGAAAGGATGAAAGCGAATCCTGAAGGAGGGAGGAGCAATGTCTCTATGCATGGTGCTGGTGACCCAGTTTTCACCATGGTACTTGCCCAGGGCGCCACCGAAGTGGTTTTCACCGTTGGATGAAATTATTTCTCTTTACTTTTTTTGATTTTTCAATTTTTTTTGTGTCACAAGGCGCCTGTTTGCCAGGTTTTCACCAAGTAACGATTTTTTTTGTTTTATAATTTTTTTGTATTTTTGAATTTTTTGATTTTTTGTTTTTTTGTTTTGAAATTAGGATATTCCAAAGAGCTATGTGTAAAACCTACGAAGGTGCATGTTGTTGATAGGATCCTCCAAAGGTTCACCTTCTGTAGTTGAGAGCTGATATGCCCCAGATCCATATGCTGCTGTGATGATGTAGGGACCAAGCCAGTTTGGTTCAAACTTGCCCTTCTTCTCTCTATCTTGCTGATTTTTGGGATTTCCTCTGAGAACTAAGTCCCCTACCTCAAATGTACGAGGCTTGACCTTGTGATTGTAGCTTTGACTCATTCATTGTTGGTAAGCCTTGAGATGACTAAAAGCAGTTTGTCTTCGTTCATCCAATAGTTCCAGCTCTTGTAAGTGAGAGACCCTATAGTCTTCATCACTGATGATGTTTTGCAAAGAAACCCATAAAGAGGGTAGCTTGACCTCAATAGGCAAGATGGCTTCAGTGCCATAGACAAGTGAATAGGGTGTAGCTCTTGTAGGTGTGCGGACACTTGTGCGGTAGGCCCAAAGTGCAGGATTAAGTTGGATATGCCAATTACGACCAACATCGTCGACTGTCTTCTTAAGGATTTTAAGGATTGTTTTATTAGATGCCTTAGGTTGGCCATTACCTTGGGGGTAATATGGTGTTGAGAAATGATGGGAGATATGGAAGTGGTCACAGAGTTCACGAACATCCTGATTTTTGAAGGGACGCCCGTTATCAGTGATAATGGAAATAGGAATACCGTATCAGCAAATGATATAGTTAAGGATGAATGTAGCAATCTGTTTTCTAGTAACTTGTGTGAGAGGCACGGCTTCAATCCATTTTGTAAAATACTTTGTGGCAGTGATAATGAATTTATGACCATTGGAAGAAGGAGGGTGAATCTTGCCTATGAGATCGAGTCCCTACTGACAAAAGGGCCAAGGAGACACAAGTGGTTGATGTTCTTGTGTTGGTGCATGTATGAGGTCTCCATGAATTTGACATTGCTTACATTTCTTGACAAACTGATATGAGTCTTTCTCCATATTGGGCCAATAATATCCAGTCCTAATGAGTTTCTTGGCCAAGGTAGGACCACTAGCATGTGGACCACATATCCCTTCATGCACTTCCTGTAACGCAATCTGAGTTTCGTCACTTTCTAAACATCTAAGAAGAGTGTCATCTAGACCTCGCCGGTATAGGATATCAGCTAAAATGACATATCAAGAGGATTGGTGAATGAAAGTGCGATGTTGGTTATTTGATAGAGCAGGAGGTAAAGTATTGTCATGTGGGTATGTGAAAATGGAACCATATAACTGGGATTCAGGACCAACAACGCATATCGTCTTAGTAGGCATGATCTCATATGAAGCGACCAAAAGGTTATCCACCAAGAACTCATAGCGGGTCTCGTTTGGAGGTAAATCAATCAGGGAAGCAATTGTAGGCATGGCATCTGTGGCACGATTCTGCTCTCTTGGTATCTGCTCAAAGCCTATCTTTGTAAAGTGTTGTTTTAGGTCATCCACCATTTGTTTATAAGGCATTAATTTCTCATCTTTTGTTTGGTAATCATCAATTTCTTGACGGATGACAAGTTGGGAATCCCCAAAAACACGAAGTTCCTGGATCTTCCATTGAACTGCAATTCGTAATCCTGTTGTTAATGCCTCATATTCCGCTATATTGTTAGTGCAAGGAAATGATAAGCGGTATGATTTTGGTATAGAATCCCCTTGAGGAGTTATAAAGAGGATGCCAGCTCCTACCCCATGCTGTGTGTATGAGCCATCGAAGTACAGTTGCCATGGCTTGGCATGTGACATTGTCAAAATGGATTCGTCTAGAAATTCTGAACTTAGAGGAACATCATCTATCATGGGAGCATCTGCTAATTGATCTGCGATGGCTTGTACTTTTATTTCTTTTCTGTCTACATACTCGATGTCGAATTCACTTAGGATCATTACCCATTTGGCCAATCGCCCAGTAAGTGTTGCCTTATTGAGAAGGTATTTCAATGGGTCTATCCTTGCAACTAACTTAGTCTTATGAGTAAGCATGTAATGTCGTAATTTCTGTGAAGCAAAGACCACAGCGAGACATGCGACTCAATTGGTGTGTAGTTTAGCTCATATCCCACCAATGTGCGACTGATATAGTATACTACTTTTTCCTTGCCCTCAGCAATTTGTTGTGCTAAGAGTGCCCCCAATGTTGTTGGAGTAGCTGAAATGTATAATAACAGTGGTTGATCTCAAACTGGTGGCATTAGAACTGGCGGATTTAGAAGATAATCTTTGAGCATCTAGAAAGCCTGTTGATAGTTATCATCCCATTTGAATTTGATGTTTTTATGTAGCAGGTGCTGAAAAGGATTACACTTATCTGCCAGTTGTGCTATGAATCTTTGGATGGACTGGAGTCTGCCTTGTAAGGATCAAAGTTGACTGATATTTCTTGGTGGTTGCATTTCCAAGATGGCCTTGACTTTTGCTGGATCAGCTTCAATTCCCCTTTTGGATACAATGAATCCTAGGAGCTTCCCGGAGGTTACTCCAAAGACACATTTCTTGGGGTTTAATCTTACTTTGTATTTTTCCAACCGATCAAAGACGACTGAAAGTATGTCCAAATGTGTATTTCTATCTATTGTTTTGCCCAAGAGGTCATCAACATAATCTTCTACGGTTACATGCATGAGATCATGAAAGATAGTAGTCATGGCTCTCTGATATGTCACGCTTGAATTCTTTAGCCCGAAAGGCATGACATTCCAACAGAAAGTTCCCCACGGATAAGTAAATGCTATTTTATGTTGATCCTCAGGTGCGATTTTTATTTGATTATAACTAGAGAATCCATCCATCAATGATAACATTTCATGACCTGCTGTGAGATCAACAATCAAGTCAATATTTGGTAATGGGAAGTCATCCTTTGGACAAGCTTTGTTGATGTCTCTGAAATCTGTGCAAATTCTGATGTTGCGATCTGGTTTACTAACAGGCACTAAGTTGGAGATCCATTCGGGATAATCGATTGGGCATATGAATCCGACATCCAATAACTTCTCAAGTTTTACTTTGACTAGTAATGCCACTTGTGGATGCATTTTTCTTAATTTTTGTTTTACTAGTTTTGCCCCCGATTTGACTATCAAATGATGCATTACCAAATCCGGATCTAATCCAGGCATATCAGCGTATGACCAGGCAAAGTTGATTTGTCGTTCTTTGAAGAAACTTATGAATTTTGACCTTTCGGACTCTGTCAGTGATTGAGCTAGGAATATGTTGTGTGGAACCTCTTCTGTACCAATGTTTGTTTTGATAGTCTCTTCTACCAACATGGATGACTTTTCCTCATATGATGTTGGAAGAATGTCGAGCCTTCCATCCTCGGGTGCCTCGGAGAAGTTTTCGCCCTCAGATACGTCCTTTCTTTTTACTTTTTTGGGGTCAGACAGCGCCACAGTGTGGTTTTCGCCATAAGACCCTTGATTTGTCCTTATTTTCACATTTTTGCGACTGGAAGGTCCGACACCCTCACCAAAATATGCCACGCTATTGAGTTCTATAGTGTATCCCGCTTTATGGTCTCTAGGGGGAAGATCATCCCGTATCCCCAGGTAGTCAATAAAAGCTTCATCATTTTGGAATGTGTCAAACTATGCAGGTCCTTCATGATCCCAGTCAATGAGTTGGTGGTGAATAAGGGGAAGGCCGTTAATGTCTTCGAAGTTAGCGGAGCTAAGAGTAAAGATGTAGTTATATTCAGGTATGTCAAGGTAATTATCGAGGTCATCGATGGCACTCTCCTCATCAGTCTCGATCGCGAGTGAATTCAAATTATCATCACTAGTAGCGCACTCTGGGATAGGTGTTCTCATCCTATGTGATTTCAACCTAGAACCTTGAGACAAGGACTGTGTAGACTCCTCATGGGTTATTTCTTGACCAACTCTGAACTTGTTATAAAATTCCTCTTCTTCTGTGGGTTCATCTGGCTCTCTGAATATCTCGGTGAGCTCGTAGTCACTGGAAGACTTGTCTGAACCCCATTCCCATTCGTTAGAATCTGTGGAATAGCGATCCTCTTGTTGCATTTTGGCAGCTTTGATTTGTAAGGCTTCTTCTGTCCTTTGGGTGTGGACTTTGGAAGTTAAGAAACCAAGTCCTTTCAAGCATTCCTTCTTGAAAGTCAATTCAAGTTGTAAAGGTTTAATGATGCCTTCCTTTCGTAACCCCAGAGGGCTTTTTCCATCATACCCAAATTTTTATAGAATTTTGAAGCCTTTGCCGTATTTCTCACATGGTAGATTGATGTGATCTTGTGTTTCCTCTTCATTGTCTCTGAAAAGCATTTGGTATAAATCTTCCTCTTCTAGTTCACCCCATCTTTGAAAGGTAGTAGGGTCCCATTTGAGCATCATGATGGAGATTTGCTTGTTAGGATGTGGTCTTCCATATTCTTTTGGGGAACTCATGACTTGTCGTAAGTACATGGTTTGATTTAAAGTATATTCCCCCATGCCCTTGTCTTGAAACTTGCTTTTAAGCTCACCTTGTTTTGATGTCGAAGGTTTTAATGACTCAGGATCAATGTATGCCGAAGAAGGAACAACCTCACGATTACTGGGAATGATGGTCTCAGTCTTTGATTTCTGGTTATTGCAGTATATGAATGGATTTGGATCACCGTTAACTGTTACTTCCATGCCATTATGAGGAAACTTAATGCATTGGTGATATGTGGATGGGACTTCCCTCATTTCATGGATCCAAGGGCGTCCTAGCAATATGTTATAAGTGAGATTTAAATCCAGGACTTGATAAACCACATCCTTTGTAACTGGCCCAACTCTAAGAGGTACGGTAACTGTGCCCTTCGATGAACGCTCTTCATCATCATATGCCTTGATGGTGATTTTGTTTGTAGAATTCATAACTTTATCAGAATATCCCAATTGTGTAATAGTGCTTAATGTGCAAATGTTTAAACCTGCTCCTCCATCTATCAGGACTCTTTTTATTCGATGTTTGTGTATGAAGGCTTCAATGTGTAATGGTGCATTATGTGGCTGACTTACGGAGGCGTCATCGGCTTCTGTGAAAGTAAGGGAGTGTGGAATAGAAAGGTATCCCACCATGGCAGAGTCTCTCAGGATTTTGTCAAGAATGGCTTTATGTGCGGGAGATATGCGTAATAGCTCAAGGATTGAGATAAGCGCGGGTGTCTTCCCTAGTTGTTCTACAAGGTCATACTCAGGTTTGGTTGATGAAGAAGCGGTGTTTTTAGTTGGAGCACCTTGCAAAGTGATTTTACCTCGACGAGTTGTAACATGACATTTAGAGGTAGGTTCAGAAGAAGATCCAACACCTTTTAGGACAATCCTGGGTCTCTGAGTAGAATTCTCAGATGCTTTGTCCTTGATGATAATGGTAGAGACATAATTGTCCATCGATATGTGACTGATAGTTGAATCATAGTTGTAGGACGCTCTGGTATACTTGGTTTGATCCTCTGTGGCTTTAGCTTTTCCCTTGTCATGTTTTGGGAATGGTTCCTTAAACATCTCATGTTCTTGATTGGAGGAATGTCCCTAAATCTCAATGTCACCTCTATCAATGAGATCTTGTATGATGTTCTTTAGTCGATGACAATTTCCTATCTTATGACCCTTGCTCTTATGAAATTCACAATACTCATCATCATTCCACCAATTTGGTTTAACCTTTGGTTCATATGGAGGAAAATCTGGAATTGTGATTACCTTGTTTGCCACAAGCTTCTTGAAAACTGACTCAAGTGGTTCTCCCAATGGAGTGTACTTCCTTCATGATCTAGAAGTTGTTTGAGTATTCACTTGATTGTTTGTAGAACTTGATCCCGAAAAGATGAATTTGGGTCTCATTGTGTTGGCATCAACAACACCATCATTGATTGTGTTCTTGTTTTTATTCCAAAATCTTGGCTTGTCTTTTCCTTTAAAGTCATCTTTGTTTTCCTTGAATATCTTGATGACTCCTTGTTCAATTAGGACCTTTTCTATCGCTAAGCCCTTTTCAATAATGTCCTTGAAGGTGGACAAACAAGCTTTTCTTAGATCATAGCCAATGTCTTTGTTAACATTTTGGGTGAACATTTCTACCATTTGTTTTTGTGGAATTTCACAAGAGCATCTGTTGGCTAGATTTCTCCATCTTTGTAAGAATGATGCAAAAGATTCTCCCTCTTTTTGCTTAGTGTTGCACAAAGTAGTGACTGATATGTCTGTCTCTATTTTGTAGGAGAAATGTTGAATAAATGCCTCTGCTAGATCACCCCATGACTAAATACTAGGTGGAAGTTGGGAGAACCATTCCATAGCTTTATCACCTAAGCTCTGTGGGAATAATCTCATCAAATATGTCTCTTCTGCTGCTATCTCAATGCAAGTTGTGAAAAACTATCTTATGTGTGCCTTAGGATCCCCTTTTCCTCTATACTTATCAAATTTAGGTGTCACAAAGTGTGTAGGAAAAGGAGGCATTGGAATGCTCTTGTCAAATGGATAAGGACATATGTCTCTCATTGTGTATGTTGGCTTCGGTGTATTTATGTCCTCCATTTTCTTTTGTAAGTCCCTGATTTGTTGCTCCAAATTGCTCTTAGGTGGAGATCGACTTCTTGGACCATACCCTATGCTTGAGGCACCAATTGGAGGAGAAGCATGTTGCATATATGGATGATATTGATCATACACATGTTCATATGGAGGAGGTCTATAGTGATGTTGCATATATGGACCACTTGGTATAGATTCATGTTGAGGAACGCCATATCTATTTTGTGCATGTATACCATACTCTACAGGCATGTCATGTTCTAATGTATTGCCCCCAAATTTGACGCTGGGTTTCCTTGTGTCCAAATTTTGAGCATGCCTTTGAATATCCAATTGCTTTGGTGGTTGATCCTTAGCATTGCTATGTGATTGAGCATATTTCTCTCCATAAGACTTCCATAATGGTCTGCAAAGGTGAGTATCATATGTTTGACCATGTGTATGTGGGACCTCTGGTTTTTGAAGCAAAGCTGATGGTGATTCAGGTACCATATGTGGTCCTCTATTTCCTCCACTATTAGGTCTCCTTTGATCCATGTTGGAGTGAGGTTGTTGCAAAGGTCAATTTTCCATTATTTGAGACATGTCAAAATCATGAGGTATCTTGGCTCCACTTTGTGCCATTATTTGTAAGAAGTATTATCTATCCCTCCTCATTATTTCCTCAACCAATCGATTGAAATGGGGATTCATAATGGATTCTTCCACATCTGGTGAATGTATGGAAAAGTTGTCCATATTGTCATTGTATGTAGCATTGTTGTTTGTAGTGTCCATGTTCTCAATATTTGGAATGTTTGTATAGGCATCCATGTCAAGTAATGTAGTATGATCAGAATTGAAAAAGATATCATTGTCATACTCATAAGAACTCATGTTTGCAGACTCTTGAGCCTCTTTAGTTTCTCTCCTAGATTTTTCAAGACGAGTTTCAACCATGAACTAGGTATTGACCAAGATGTGTGAGACTAGATGAAAATGGAAAGAGTATGGAAGACTAAGAGTTGGATGGAATGTAAATGAATCTGAAGTGTACTTGCAATGTCCAAAGTGTAAGACCAAGTATGTATGTAGTAGAGTAGGTGTGACTTCCAAAGAGAGGATAGTTTCTCTTGATGAGGTAAGTTGACCTTGACTCTAAGTAAGACCAAATGAGACCCAAAGGTAAGAAACCTTGATGAGGGACCACTTAGCAAAGTGTTGTTGTATGTAGTGTGTTGACAAAGTATGATGAGGACAAGCAAGTGACCTTTTGACTCAAGTTTAGACAAATGTGAATGTAATGTAAGGTGTAAAGCAATGATGGATTTTGTGAGACCCAAAGACAAGTTGAATGCTAAATGAAACCCTGGAGAAATGACCTAGGAAGCTCAAGAATTCCGAAACTGACTGTGTTTGTTTGCTGGACTGTAACAGTTTTTTTTTTTTTTTTCAATTCTGGACACAGACGCGCCTGTATACTTCACAGACGCGGTTTCCTGACGCAAACGCGGCTCTGTTTAACACAGACATGTTTCTGAGATTTTTCGCAAAGTGTAATGTTGACTCTTGGAACACAGACACGTTTCTGCCCTTCACAGACGCGGCTATACAACACAGATGCTATTATGTCCGACACAGACGCGTTTCTATAAAATTTGTGCAATTTTTTCCAATCTGTGAAGTCATTTTGTTGTGACCAAATCTGACTGTTTGACTATTTTTTTTCATGACAAGAGGACACAATGTTGATGAGGACTCAATATTTGCAAGTGTCTAGACTCAAAATGACTCCAAGAAAAGTGTGTTGTTTGATGTAAAAATGTTTTGCATACACTTGAAGACACAAAAGACACAATGTTTTGTTGTTTGGTCTTGAATGTTTTGAATGTTTAAAATAAGTCAAGCACAATTCTTATGGCTAGCCAAGACAATAGTTGTTGATCCCACATGGGGTTTTACCCCCGAGGCTACGCTATTCAGAGCAGATACTTAGATGCTTGACCTCACTAGCTCCACCCTCAACATTCACTTCTCGGGTCAGCCAAGTATCAGTCCCCACGAAAACTCCCCGTGGTGAACTTTGTATCTCTACTAAGAACCGTATGTGTGTGGGCCGCTACCAGAGGTCCGACCTCCTGCCCCAACAACTAGAAGGATTTGGGCTTCTAAAACAAAAAGGTGCTAGTAAGGGCATCCGCTCATGTGGCCATACATGCGGCACTTTCAACTCTATAAATACAGAAGGCTCCCAGCCAGTAGGGGTTACGCCCTACAACTGATCAAATAAATTTGATCAAATGGGTTTATGGGGAGACATAATGTCGGTATGAACTAATCAGCACATGTTATTCATAGTTTTCACCATGAATACATTTGTTTATAGTGGTTTGGAAGAGGTGGGTTTTCCTCGCTACCACTTGGGTCGTTCTCTTCTCACTAGTAGTCCTAATGACCACATGGGAAGACAGGCCCTCTAAAGATTAAACAAAAAGAGCCTATTGCTCAAGACACAAAAGACAATGATTCAATTTTAGTGCACCAATTGAAGTGTTTGCTAGTCTATGAAAACAAGGCACACAATAAAAATCCAAAAACCCTTGCCAAGGACCTGTAACAAAGATTTATTAGTAGTTTGGATTGTTTCAAATGATTACCCCTTCCTGCAAGCACACAAGTTAGGTAAATTTTAAACCCAAAAGACTTTGTGAAAATAGGGGCCTTCAACCAAACGATTTAGCTTTCAAGACAAGCTGCACCAATTTCGTTAGCTAGATCTGAAAATGCTAGCTCAAAATAAACCAGATCTGAAACCCTAAATGCAAAATCTGAAAAATTGAATCAATAAAAACCCAAAATTTGAAACTGGTGAACATAGACATGATTACCCTCAACGCCGATGCGACTTAGTGACATAGATGCGGTTCTGTGAGACACAGACGCGACTACAGAACGCAGACGCGTCTTATGGACACAGACGCAGCTAAAAACATCACAGACGTGGCTTTAAAACACAGACGCGTTTTCCTAGAACCTACAAAATAAAATATTGCCAATAACACAGACGCGACTCCAGATGTCGTAGACGTGCCAAAAAATCAAAAACATGATCCGAAAGTACGCAGACACAGAAATATCAAAATGCTGCCGAAAATGTCAGATCTGCAACAAGGCAGTTAAATGCAAAAGGGACAAGAGTCCCACCAGGCGTGCCAAAATGTATATGGTGAAAATGGATAACAATAATAACAATATTGAAAGGCTAAATGAATCCAACCACAAAACCCTAGCCTAACAACAACAAAGATCCACCATAACATATGAAGATTACCTAAGACAATGCAAATCAAATGAAATCACAAAGATTATATAATCACATGTCCAATAGGGTTTTGATCTCCATTCTTCCTATCTCCATTGATCTTGCTTGATATATTTGCTCTCAGATTTTATGTGCACAAGAGCTCAACAAAGAACAGAATGTGGTTGCAAGTAGGATCGTAGTGTAGACAATTGCATAAAATTCATTAGGATACATCATTAGGGTTTGATAATGAAGGCAGCATCTCCTTGTATAGAAAACACAATATGAAATGGAGAGATAAGATTGAGAGGTGTAAAAGGAGGTTGGCTATGATTAGAGGGTAGGTAAAAGAAATAATAAAATAATGAAAGAGGTAGGTATTGTATGAATTAAGAGATGAATGACATGTGTCATGGGTAGAAAAAGCTAATGAATTAATTAAATAAATAAGATATTTATTTAATTTAGGAAAAGGATAATTTAAATAAATAAATGTATTTATTTAAATGAGAAATAAGGCTAGAAGAGGATAAATGAATTAATTAAATAAATAAGAATTTATTTAATTAATAGAAGAATTAGGCTAAAGTAATTATTTAAATAAAATATTTATTTAATTAGACAGGACAATTTTAGGTGTCTACAGGACCAACTAGGACTCGAACCTAGGACCTTCCATATGTTGTTGGAGTGCTCTACCACTGAGCTACTGACCCCTCTTGGACTAGTCCATCATCGGCCCGGGTGTGGCTTATTTCCAACACCAACACCCCCCCTTAAGCCACACCTCTCGTGTGCTTGGGGATCCTAGCCTAGACATGGCTTTGATACCATGCTGAGACATGGACCAGCTAAGACTCGAACCTAGGACCTTCCATACATTGTTGGAGTGCTCTACCACTGAGCTACTGGATCCTCTTGGACCAGTCCATCATCAGTCCGAGTGTGGCTTATTTCCAACACCAACATATTCATCTTTCTTTTTTGGTTTTATATAATTTCCTAGTTTTTTCATCACTTTTCACATTTTCAACATTTTCATTCATTGTAGCATAAGTTGACATTGAAATCCTATCTTTTTATTACAAATTTTTTTTTATACAATCTATTAGCATGTGTTCTAATTTTCCTCTAAGAAACTAAACCATGAATATTATCTAAGACACTGCTTTCAATATCAGAAAAAATACTTTCATTTTCATTCAAAGAAGGTGGTGAATTATTATCAACTTTTATTTCTTTCCTTTAGGAGTAATATTAATATCATTGAATGAATATCTAGATTGCTTCAAATCTTTAATATGAATTTCAATGTAGTTTTGTGGATTTAAAGACATACCAGGATTCACATCAACATGAACATTTTCCATTCTAGTGAAATTTTCATCTGAAGACACACCCATATTTGGTTCTATAATCACGTTGTCTTCCATATTGACATCTTTGACATTTGCATCATCTACATTAGTCAGATCCATCATGGTCTCTTGAATGGTTTCATCTTCAACAATCACTAAACTAGATGCTTTAATATCCTTCAATTGTCATAAATTTGATCTTATGTCTCTTTGTCATTTTGCCTCCTTTATGCTTTAATTTCCTTTGATGTCATCACCTTCCTTTGTCTTTTTTGTTGTTGCTTTGATCTCATCTTTACAAAGCCCTCTTGATTAAAAAAATGATTCCTTTAAAATTAAAATTCAAAATTGTTGACTTTTTGCAAATTTAGATTGAATAGAAGACAAAAACTAAGCCAGTAATAAGCCAAACAATGTAATCATTCTTTCTTAGTACGAATCCCAATAAGAAGCTTTGTAATCATTGTATTTTATCCTCTTTTTTTACAGTAATGACTATTTTTGTAATGGTTCCCTGTTTTGTAAATGTGAACCCATTATTTATATATCAAGTCTCTATTCATAAAACGAGGCCCTGTTATGTAAATTAACTATAAAAAAAACATAAAAAACAAGGCCCCATTTCTTAAATTTTAAAAATAGAGTTAGCCATGTGCATCAAGTTCTGGTTTGGAAAGGCATGGAATGCCCAACCCTTAGCCTTGGACCTACAAGTACAAGGTTGTATCAATGACATGGTGAAAACTAACTTTTGGCATGCTATTGATGCCCCTTGTCATAGTTTTTTGACGAAATTAAAACCCATTTCAGACTACACTGTGTAGATTTTGAATATGTAATTTTTTTAAAGATTTGATTATTTTTTCTATTTTCAATTAATCTATACTGAATCTAGTCCATAAACTTGAAATATTAATTGATTTTGTTTATTCAGTAACCTTTTTGTTTTAACTTTTTCTGGAAAACAAATTATATTTCATCAATCTACACATAATTATTTTCAATTTTTTAAAAATAAAATAAAAAAATGATAAGTTTAGGTCAAATTATGTTGGTCATACACGACGAGTTTTAAAGACGACAATTAGGGCCAATAATATATATTTTTTAAATATTAAAAAAATTAAGTAGAAAAAATATCCTCATTAATCTTCAATGTGTTATAAATCATTTCCCAGGAGAGTTTGAAAAAAAAACTTGTATTTATATGTCAAAAAGTGGTAGTTGTACACGTGCATGGTATGGTCCTAAAACAAACATTTTTAAAATGTGGTTTTTAGAAATCCCTTTCGAAAGTCAATTTATATTATCTAGGTATTTAAATAAATTACATATTTGGAAACTACACTCCAAGTGTTACATTTCATATTACTAACTTTTTTCAAGATTCAATCTCTAAGTGCTTCAATTTTCTAGGTTAAATGTGACAAATTCAGAAAATCTAGGAAAACACTTCCACTTTTTGGCTAAAAAGTGGACTCGGCTTCTTGCACTGACCCATACCACACATGAATACTCATGAATTTGCCAAGATAAAAACAACTTGAATGCTACATAACTAAAGTGATAGACTCAAGGTAGCAAGCATTGCCTTCTTGGCAATTCGAATAGGTAATCACAAGACTAAAGATGATTGCCCTAGTACGGGACAATGGTTAGGGCTAAGTCAACTTGGGCCTTTATGCTATCTCCATTACTACCATCGAGGATTGTTAGGCACACTCAAACCTGTGAAGCCAGGTGGAGTTGATGCTTGGTACCTGCATCAAAACAAAACACAAAACACTTGCTCACATACACATCCATACATATACATATGACAAATAGCATTAGTAATCATAAACTGTCATGCCCAAACTTTTGGGCAAAAACACACAACAATTTTTTTTTTAAAAACACTTAATTACATGCAACCTATGCTTAATTAGATGTGACAACTTAACAGGTTGCTCCAAGCGGAACCTTAAATTATAATAAAATGTTTTTCTAACATGAGCGATGAATAGATCAAATTTATCTAGAAGCCTTAGGTTTCTATGAAACTCCTAGACGACAAAGTTAGGATATTCCTAACATAACAATTTATGATAACTCCTATAATCAAAAAATGGAACAAAATGATTTTTAAAGGGACAATAATAAATTCACATCGAATGTCCCTTTTATTACGGTTACAAATTATAATCCTTAATTAGATCGACTTCTACTAATAGGCATTAATATAATTACTAGATTCAATAATAAAAATTTATCTCCTAACAAGTTTCCTTCATCTGCGATAAAAAAATCCCTCCTTTATACTTGATTAAATCTTGCATCTATAAATTAATTATTAATATGATTTTAACGTAATAATATTAATTAATTGAGCAATTGAAAAATGAAGTGTCAAACGTTAAAATGTTAATTGCTTTATTTAGTATAAGATTTCATCTAAGCTAAATGAGTTCGCAAGATCAAGGTCTTGGACTTATTTTCAAAGATATATAATTCCACCACGATATCCTTTTCCAAAGAGATTATTATTATCTCACCATTTAATAAATAAATAAATTCATTTACGCATAAAATCTCTAAATTAATTGACAAGGGAAATTATTGATCTCCATTAACCTTTTAATTACTTAGGAACTAAATTAATTAGTCCTAGCATGAAGATTATTAAAACCTATTATTCAATTTAACAATAATAAAAATGTCCCTAACAATCTTGACTAAAGGGCCAAATAAACCCATAGTGGAAATTGCTCTAGAAAATTAAATCTGGAATTGCCTAAAATTGGGTGGACTAAAAATAATCCCTTATGGTCAAAATAATTTATAAAGTCATTATAAATTTCCTAAAAGATTAAACCCCAAAGTAATTTAAAATTTAAAACATCATATTTAAAGGTTTATATAAACATATATAAAATATGAATGTTTAAAATAAAATAATTAAACTCAAGTTGGAGTATACGTTCATATATATATAATTGCACCCATATATATATACACATATAGATATATATATCTAATATGCACAAGTATATATATATATATAGGGTATTTAAATTCTTAAATTTTAAAATAACCATGAACCCTAAAAATTTAAAAGTTATAAATAAAAGAATTCATACTCACCCTTTTTTTTATTGCTTTTACAACTACGAAATACCCTAAACCAAACTAGGTTAGGGTTTCATGATTTTCTTGCAGGGGGGGCGTTCGTTGCAGGAAGCGGCAGTTGGGCAGAGGTTATACACAGGGTAGAGAGGCAACGACGGCGGTTTACAAGGGCGACCGCTATGGTACCCCACAGGGAGTGGCCGCCACCCACTGTGGGTTGCCACAGTGGCGGCCACCGCCGCTAGGGATCGCCCACAGTGGCGGGTTTCGCCCGCCCATTGTGGACGGCCCACAACGAGTGGCATCCGCTCACTATGGCGCCTGCCTTGGGGGAGATGATGGCCCCAATCCGGTGGGGTAGGGTTTCTTGGCCCTCCCTCGTCGGTCTACAAAAAAAATAATTTATTTTATATTTATTTTTGTTGTTTTTTTTTTCCTTATATATATATATATATAAATTTTGGTATAAAAAAAACAAATTTAAGATTGACTCTCAAAAGAAAACATAAATAAACCAGAATTATCAAAATAACTAAATATTTCATTTTTCAAAGGTTACCAAATATATAATATATTTGCATATGTGGGATGTTTTAAATATGAAGGCATATATAAAAAAAAAATTTAAAAAAAAACTTAGCAACATATATTTACTCAAAGTATGAATATCAAGATATTTTCTTATGTCAAGTCCATTTATTTCAAGCATTAAAACAAGTTAATTAAAATAATAGATTATGTTAAATTTATTTCTTACTCTTTCCAATAAATACCACAGTTTGGATGTAGATTTAAAACATTGGGCATATTCATTTCAGTGTCTTTTTTTTTTTTCTTTCCATTGTCTATATCTATTTAGCTATCTTTTGGGTTTACAAGGTTATAACTAGATTTATTTATTTCCTGCTATACATGTATTTTAATCTGCAACTAAATTCTATTTTAATCTGCAACTAACTTCTTTTAAAATATTTTTAAATCAATAAACAACAAGGTATAATGTATTTTCAGTAATAACCCTAAAATATATGCTCATGCTTTCTTAAAGTTTAAACTGCAAATATAAATCAGTATCATTTCTTATTCAAAACTTAATAAGGCATAAATAAATTTCTTGCCTAATATATTGCAAAATGTAAACATAAACATTATCTCTACATCTATAAGGAAATAACTCTATTTCTTTATTTCTTTCTTTGCTAGAATGTGCTCAATTAACATTTACATCTTTATTTCTTAATTAAAAACTAAGACAAGTAAAAATGTTTAATACATTTGATAACTTTTACAATGCTTAGATCTCAAACTTAACCTCTCATTTCTACTAAATGAGGGCTTCACAAATATGTACATTTTGCTACTAAAATACAAATAAATTTATGATCCACTCAAAGCCTTCTTCTTCCCTTCTCTTCCAAGCATCCTGCAAAAAAAAATCACAAGGCTATGACCATGGAGTGCTCACCTCCCAGCCTAGGCTTACTAGAAGCCACCCCCGAGCTTGGAGAACCAAGCCCTAGACTAGTCATAGACATGCAAACACAATAAGCAAGGGAAAAACATATAGCAAACACTTTCCCAACCAAGGCTACACTCCATCACAAAATGTGATGATTTTACATGGGTGGTAGTGGACCAAATACCCTAAGGAGACTACAAGAATAGTAGATCACAAAGCCACCTCATGGCAAACAAAGATATATCACAAGTTCATTAACCCCACATTCCTTATGCCCCCCAAGGCATTCATGCCATACTTTTTCCCCTTATGACCCCCAAATTCACAAACCAGGCCATGCAACAAGGGTCACATATACACCCCTTGAGTTCGCTCTCATAAAGAGAGTCTCTCACTTGAGGGTTGTCAAACTTCTACCACCCGCAAGACCATCCTACTCTCCCAAGAGTAGAAGGCCTTGGTTACTCCCAAATCATAGGAAATGCATAAAAGAAAATAAAAGACAGATCACATAATAATAATTTTCACAAAAGGAAATACAAGAGAATCACTTTCTCATACAACCAAACTTTCCAACATAGACATGCAACGTAAAAAGCTTATAAAAAAGAGATGAACCAACCTTCAATCTGCCCAAAGGTATGCTAGAACTAGTTTGAGGATGAGCAGCCCAAATCCACAATCCTCCCTTCTACACTTAGCCAAATTTCAAATCCAAAAACTAACTTTTCAAAATGCATAGTCTCCAAAAATGGAGAGTGGGTGATTACCCACAAAATCTCTCATTCTTGCCTAAGAAGACCTCAGTGAGAGTTCTCACAGGTTTCTAAAATTGAAAAAGGAAAAAGTAAGAAAAAGATAAAAAAGGATCTCTCATCAAAAGGGAAGGTTATCTAACCTAGATGGCACCTTCTAATTTTGAATTTTCGCACATCTTAGAAAACCCACTTTTTGGGATGACTAAACAATCACAAGGGAGTAGACACATGCCTAAAAACACTCCTAACTCATAGGTATACCTTATGGGCTTTAGGAAACACCTTTAAACTACCCCTAGGAGTCCATTTGACCCCTTATAAACCCATATGAAGTTAAAGTTCGGGTCCAACCTGTGTTGACCACTCCAAAGACTCTCTACCCAAGGAAAATTTAGAACCACATTCAAATGTTTGAAAAAACTATAGTTGAACAACTCCCTCCAAGAGACAAGTCAAAAATCAAGACATAAATCAACACATGTGTCAAGTGACACAATAAAATACATTACAAAATTACACATGGAATTTGTCTCTTGTTGGATTTATACAAATTAATAAATTTATTTTAACACACATGCAACATTTACTTTCACAAATAAAATACGATACATATGGGGTGTTGTCTCTCCAAATAGACAACCCTTGGCTTTACGAATGTACATAGGTCTAGGTTTGGTTCTCTATAATGTTTCCATGGTCACATGGATAATTTTCCTATGCATCTCAATTACACATTAGTAATTCCAAATAACCTCATATAATATTAAACACATGAATAAGAATACACATCAAACACTCTACATACAAGTTACATTTAAACAAATCGATATATCTTATATCCAAATAAATCCACATAAGCAATTATCATAATCCTCATAATTTTAATCCATACATAAGACATGCATCCTATTTCTATCATCACAGTAAAGTCCTACAAATCCAATAATGACATGCATCATCTCAAAGTTATCCTATTCTAGAATCATATAAAGTTATGTATCCATAACACATCAAAATGTACACCTCAAGGTGAAATGATTCTGTAACCTAGTTCAATTACTTTTCTCACCAATCTATCCGTCTAACATAGCCCATCCTATGGAATTATAGCATTTATTAGTAAGGTCAACCATGGTCAACTGAGTTAACCGGAGCTTGATCGGGGAGGGGCTCTACATAAACATTCATCTTATTCAATCATTTGAACACATATTACACCATCAACATAATACATCATCTAACATATATAGCCATCAAGATATTATAACATAAAACCCTAACATCATCATAAGTCCTCATGAGCATAAAATGCCATTATTATAATACTTCATCTCGCATCTAATCATCAAGTAACCCTAAGCATTAAACCCTAATATTTCATTGTTATACCCTCAATATATCAACACTACTAGGACATCATAGATGCAATCATAAACCCTAATGCCCCCAATAAGTCCTTGAAAATATAGATCAACACCACATAGTCATGTCCTAAAACATATCCATTATACATAAGAAACCCTCATTAAATCAACTAAGTATATCTACATCTAACAATCAACATGTCGCTAAAACCAACATAAATCCAGAAGAGCCATAATCAAGATACAAATAGAGAAGGTGTTACCCTATATCATAGCTCATTTCCCAAAATAGAACACATAGCAAACATGATTAGTCAACTTACACATTATAACATTATCATCTTATCATTAAATGACCATCTCCAAATAAGCACAATCAAGATATTTATACATTATACCTAAGCACCCTAAAATAGATATAAACAACCAAATGTTAAATTCATTGGAAGGGAATAACATCAAATGCATTCCCATCTATTCAGATGATGTAATGTCATTCCTTTCTACCCATCATCCATAAAATATAACTATACTACCTTCATGAGTTAACTATATTAGTAGGAACTTAATCATCACAATGACAAATATAACTAGCAAACATATCTACCTATACTGATTATTAAGTTATATTACTTGCATCATCCATATTAAAGGTGCATTAAACTATAGGTTCGATATCATAGTACATGTTCTATTATGTGAGGGTTAGAGGGATATTACACCTTGGATGTGCGCCAATGTGTATATTGTTTGGAGTTGCTTAAATAAGTGTAATATGATGTATTTGGGTCATCTCTATCTCTAATATTAGACCCCATTCACCATAATTGTGTTTGGTGGCCAACTTGATAGGACCTATGCTTGTCCTTTGTTATGACCAACCTAATTAATGTTTGTAATGAAGAAGACAATATATATACATAGAATATCAAATCAGTGTGATGGTGTGAGTTGGGAGGAGTATTAACTAGTGACAAAGACAATGAAGTAATGAGTGAAGTGTTTCATGTGCAAGTGTTTTCATAATCATATCATTTGTAGAGTGTTGTGATGAGAAGATAGTGAGTGTGGTGGTGATTGTTGTTGTAGTTTGTTGCTTGTATCAAAGGTTCAAGGACAACTCCATAGTTGGAGAAAGACTTTGATTTTATTTATTCAAGGAATTGTTGATTTTGTATCTTTCCCTAGATCAATGAGCTTCAACTTGCAAGGTCCTTTGAATCTTTCCCTAGAGTAGTGAGCTTCAGCCCGTAAGTCCTTTTGTATCTTTCCCCGGGATATTGCAACTTAGCTTGAAATTCCTCTAGGTGGCAGTGTGCTTCCTTGGTAGTGATTTCCTAAAATATATTTATAATGATTTCATATATATTGAAGTTGACTCTCACCATGAATTTTCCCTATTTAGGGCACATTCAGGGTTTTCTATGTAAATATGGTGTAAGCTTGTGCATTGTGTCTTTGTGATTTCATGTTTCATTATTGATGATAAATTTAAGGATAAGTTGATTGTGTTTGAAGTTTTAGTGAAGTGTTTTTGAGATCCAGATGGATACACCTCTTCTCTCTTAGTCCTAAGATATGTTCAACATGGAGGAGTCGTGGGCTTGAACGGGTGTGTAGGGGTTGGTTCCCTACTTTTCCTCTAGCTCACTTTTCCTTTCTAAAGCCAATGTTTGTTGGGGCTCTTTCTTTAGCCCTGTCTTCCTTTTTGGAGCCCATGTTTGTTGGGTTTCTTATGGATACATAGAATGTTGATGAATTCATCTTACTAGTTGATAATGTTCATGTGTAGCATGCATGCATGTTGGTGATTTTAGTCATGCTATTTGGATCCCCTACTTTGGATTTGTTATGATGGATTTATCTTTTAAGGTTGTTTGTGTGCATTTTGGTGATCTAGTTGTTTGCCATACTAGTGGACCCTTTGTTCCTTTCTTGGTGGGTTTTGTCTTGGAGGGCTTTACAGGTTCTTTTCTCATCTAGGGCCCTCTTTCTATTTGCTTTTGTAAATAGGTCTCTACTCTTTATGCTCTAGACAGACTTTTGTCTCTAGTGAGGTGGAAGTTGCCCTTTCTTGGAGCTCTTTGGGTTTTGTTCACGACATTTTCCTTTGTTTCTTTGGCTGGATTTTTTTTGCAATTTTTGGAAAGGAGAAATATTTTAAAGATGTTTTTTTAAGCCGTGGGAAGTTTAGTGCTTCCATTTTCCTGCAAGTTGAGAGCCTTGGTTCTCATGTTCTATTGTTTGTTGCTTGGGGGAGGTTTGTCTAGGCTTCTTGTTTTCTGAGCTTATTTTTATGGGGTTGGGTGGAGTTCTTGGCTTGGAGCCACTACTCCCCCTACTATGATGATAGATGTAGTATGTTTGTGAGAGGGTGTTTGGGGTTTTTGTCTTTTTTGAAGTTTGTTGCCCCTATATTATTAGGAGTTGCATTACATGTTTTATGTTTTTGGTTGGGGGTTTCTTTTGTTGTTCTATTGAAGAAATCTGATCTTATGAGTGTTAATAAAGCTCTATATTCACATGTTTTTTTATTTTTAGTTGAGAGCTAATGCACTTATTACCCTAAATTATGTTCATGCTACTCCTATTGAGGTAGAGAGCTCTCTTATGGAGGTGGAGAATTTTTAGGAGGGGAAGGTGGAGGGTTTGTTCATTTTTTGTTGGCTTATTCTCTTTCCTATCCTATTAAGTTGGTGTCATCTCTTATCCATGTGGAGATGGTTTGGGTGAGAATGGTTGGATTTTCTACAAGGAGGTTGTTGGTACCCTTTCTCCAAGTCTTGGTTTTTATGATTTCTTTCTTTTTTCTCTATTGAGTTGTAGACCAAGAAGATGTAATATTCTTGTTATATTGTGATGGCTATGGGAGCCTTTCAAAACCCATTACTTATGTTTCTTGAGATAAATTGTATGGTGGCTTAGGCCTTTCTATGTAACAACAAGGTCTCTCTTGTTTTGTAGCTTCTGATTTGATGTTGGTTGGCTATTGTTTATCTCTAAGCAATCTTTTTGTAGTGTTATTCTAGTGGGTTTCACATCCCAAAAAAAATCATTTGTATAGGGTTTTAAGTTCCTTCAAAACTTGGTTTTCCCCTAATAAAAAGATATAACCCAACTTCTTTCTTTTTTTTAGGTAAGAACTACCACTACAGGAGTAGCTCCCTATATTAATATTTAGAAAAGGTTACATAGATACATAGTTCGTAGCTCCCTATATGGATATATACAAAATTCATCAGTTTGGAGAGGACATTACACCCTAAATCCTAATTTGTCCATAGGTGAGACTCCATCTTGTCGAAAATGATGATCGAAGAAGGCCATTTCTAGACCTAGATCAATGATTCTATTAGCACTACTTCTAGGGAACACGAATGGGTGTTCACTCATGACACAATTAATTCTTGAGAAATCTTCATTCTGGACACTGGCTCTAAACACATCCCATGCAACTTTCACTACTTTCTCCTTCTATGAAACACTAGGTCCAAAATTGGCAACCAACGCACCAGTGAGAACATCCAAATCAATTTTGAATATTGAATTTGCCACCACTAGCTAGTTATGGTCTACTAGCAGATTATTACCAATGTTGAATCCGATCTCCTGGAAGCTCATAGTTTGCACAATGGGGGTGAAGAATGCACTCTAGATCTTGTTATCATGAATATTGAATATGATTTTCTCCATTGAAGCTTGCTTTGATAATCATTTTAATATGATTATTGATCCCTATTGTCCTACACCTAAATAATATTTCACACTATTCATACAATGTCTCTGGGAAACAAAGACACCTTGTTAAACAATGTGCATCGAGATGCAATCTTCAAGCTATAGTTGTGTTTGTCGATCTAGATCATGCTATTTATAACCTTGATTCAATATTTTACCCAAATAAGGAGGATTCACATAAATTTCCTATCATCATATGTCTTCACAAGTACATATTGGGAAGCTCATTTCTTTGGACAACTAAAAACTATGCAGTACCATGGGATCTAGAAATTCATACCTTGGTACATTGTATTCATTACTGATCAAGTTTTATCACCATCAAGGATTATAAATTAGGAAGACAAATCTAGTTTGAGTAGTCCAGGTACACTCATGAGGATTCCCAAACATTAATAATCATCGCAATCTATAATTTATGTGTAGCATGAGACAAAGCCCAAAGTGAAAATAATACAACTTTATTTTCAAATATAAAATGACTTATTTTCTTGGCCTTCTTCCAATAATTCTAGGATATTGTTGGCTATGATGTTACCATGGCTACTAATAACTTCTTTAGAATGGGAAAAATACTTTAAAAAATGAACATCACTTATATTTCCTTAATCCTCAAAGTCCAAGAGCTAATGTGCCTTACAGATTTTAGACCCATTCGCCTTTGTAACACTATCTATAAAAAAATTTCAAAAGTTATAGTAAATAGGATTAAGCCTTTTCTTGATGGCCACATTAGCCATAGTAAAAAAGGATTTGTCCTAGGTAGAAATTTTTTGGATGCTACTATTACCATGCATGAGGTCCTTCATTCTATGGATAAATGCCACCAACTAGGAACTATCTTAAATCTTGATATATCCAAGGCTTATGATAGGGTGAACTAGGACTTCCTCTTCAAATTCCTTTGGAAGATCGGGGTTGGTGATAGATTGCTCAACCTAATTAAGGAGTGTATCTCTACTATCAAGTACTCTATTTTGGTAAACAATGTCCCTAGGCAGTCTTTCGGTGCAGCTAGGGGGGGTGTGACAAGGTGATCCCTTGTCCCCCTATCTATTTATTATTATTTTTAAAGTTGTTGGAAGAAATTTCATCACCCTTGTTAATAAAGAGACCTTGTAAGGGGTCAAACCTGCCTCCTCAATTCCACCTATTGTCTTACAGTAGTTTGTATATGACCCTATTCTCTCGTGACATCAGTTGTGGAAGCTTGAGGATGGAAAACATTCCCGAATCAATATGCAGTGGCATCTAGTCAACACAAAATATGAAAAGAGAAAAATATTTATTTATTTCATACTACTAACAAACTACAAAATAAAATTAAAGATATTTTAGGATGCCAGATTGTTGTCCTCTTAGGTAGTTACCTTGGATTACCCCTCACGGTTAAGGAAGTCTATAATACCTTTTGGAACTCTATTATTGAAAGAATACAAAAGAAACATGTAGGGTGGAAGGGGTAGACTCCTCAGTAGTGCTAGAAAACTCCAACTCTTGGTTTCCTCTCTTCAAGGGCTCCCTATCTACTTCCTTTCCTTATTCAGGATCTTGGAATCCATGGCTAAGAAGTTGGAGAGAATCAAAAGGAATTTCCTTTGGACATGTATGTAAGAAAAGAAAAGATTGGCCTTGGTTGGATATGACAAGGTATGCTATCTAAAATACAAGGGAGGATTGAGAATCAAGAAAATCTCACAGTTCAACAAAGCCCTTATGATTGAAACCAGATGGAAAATGGCTCTCCGCAAAGCTGGTTGGTGCCATATTATGAGTGCTAAGTTTCTCCATTAGGAAAAATTCTACATGATACTAAATTTAGAGGGGTTTCCCAGTGTTTCTAGGATCTGGAATAATATTTTGAAGACTAGGAGCATTATCTATTGGGGTCTGAAATGGGTCATTGGTAATGGGGGTGGCATTCGCTTCTGGGAGGATACTTGGATGGGGAACAATCATTGGCCTCCATTCCTTCCCTTAGGAGATTAAAAGGTTGTTCTAAAGCCTTTTTTGGGCAATGGGTTGGTGATTACCTCGCCCCCAATAATTATTGGAAGCATATCGCCCTCTACTGCCATATCAGCTCCATTTGCTACATGATGCTTTAGAGGTGCAAGATATGCTTTAAAAGGTCAGATTTCCCTTCTTTCCCTATGAGGAAAATTTTATTTGGTGACTAAACTCGGGGGGGATTTCACGATCAAATCTTCTTATTGCAACCCTCTTAGAGACAACAACTCTCTGGATTGGTGGAGGAAGGTTTGGAATTGTCAACTCATCCCTAAAATCAATTCCTTTTGGTGGATAGCTTTTCACAACAAAATCCTCACCCAAGATAATCTCATCAAGAGAGGTTTTCAAATCCCTAATAGATGTGTTATGTGAACAATGGGGGAAGAAATCCCTTGTCACTTGCTTCTTCATTGTAATTTTGCTAGAATCCTTTGGGAGATGGTGTGCCAGAGATTGAATCTTTGTTGGACTATGAATGAGGATTTGGTACACTTGATAATGGACTAGAAGGGGTCAACCTTTAATCCCCTTATTTGTCAACTGTGGGAGATATTTTCACCCCATCTAGGATGGAGTATTTGGAAAGAAAGGAACAACATGATCTTTCATGGTGTGGAGAACCCTGCTAATGTGGTTTTTAGGTCCTTCCTCAAGCTCCTATTGGAGAATATCTCAATCACCCACATCAAGCCCCCTCCTAATCCCCTTACCCATTGGGATGTAGAGGTGTCTCTTCATTGAGGCCTTCCCCATTCTTATTCAACATTTGACAATACCAAGCGATTGACGAGGATGAACACCGAATGGAAGCCACCTAGGCATGGATGGTACAAACATAACTTCAATGGTATTTCTAGACAGTCTCAGGGTCTATCTATTGTTGGGGGCTTCCTAAGATCACATCTTCGCAAATTGGTGGTTGCCTATGTTGGACATTATGTTGTCATTGATGTCAACATATTCTTGTGATTTATTGCTTCAGTGGTTGCAGTATGCTTTATTGGGATCATGGTTTGGTATATGGAGTATTCCTAGTATCATTATATCTTTTTGTATTGGTTTCAGTGATCCGGAAGATTAATTGATCATATCATATGATCCAGTTTGCAGTTTGGTTTTTCTTATTAGTGCTTTGCAGAGTTTGGTATTTCCTCTGGTATATTTCGATGTGATCAGCTCTTGAGTTATGATTTTGGGAGATTGTTTGGGATGTTCATGTGTATCTAAATTTCAAATGGTTCATGATTTGGTTCTCTGCAAGCTATCTTTCTAGTCCAAGTTGCTGTTGTTTGAGTGTTCTTGAGTTTCAGGTGTTGACTGATGAAGATTTGATAAGTGGTGTTGGTGCAGCTATTGCAGATGGTTCTAATATGCTTGTTGGTGTTTCCTGATCATGTTCTATTTGTTTTGGTGGTTTGCATTGATTCTCGTGTGCATTCTTGGTGATTTTGTTGAACCAGTGATATTCTTCGTGTTATGCAATATTCTTGGTGGTGTAGTGTGTTGCGGTTGATCTTGGCATAATTTCTAGTGGTGTTGCATGTTTGATCATTTGGTTTAGGTCCATGGTATGTCATGTATATCATTATTTTTGTCTGATGGTCGATCTTTGTATCGTGTGATGTAATTTTGTAATTGTGAGTTGAGGGTTTAGTCGACCTTGTTGCCAAAGTTGATGATCAGTATATATAGGTGATGTAGTCTTGTACATTTGGTATTGGTCTTTTTTTCTACATTATTAGAGAGTGGTAAAAGTGCGAACAAGAGAATACATCTTTTGGCATTGTGATTGGGCAGAGATTGAAGTGTTGCAGAGAAAACAATGTGCTTAACCAAAACTATCATCAGACATTTGCAGATGCTATTCTTTCAGTTCATTTGATTTTGGATTGTTGTTTGAATATTTTGTAAGTCAATCAGACTTTTTTTAAGGTAGTGAACCTTCCCTGAGGGATGTAGCCTTCCGGGTTATTATATTTGAGCAGTGAGCTCTAGACGCTGTCTAAATGCATGTGCATTCCCCATTGTAATATTTACACATACTACTATAGAGTATCATCTTATTGTGGGTAGGTTCCCACCATGGTTTTTCCCTTAACCGGGTTTTCCACATAAAAATCTTGGTGTTGTGTGTTGTGGTATCAATTTCCTTATCTTTGTTGTTTTTGCAGTTAATCTGATTTGCATTTGTGGTTAAGTTTGTTAATCTGGTGAAAACTGATTCATCCCCTCCCCTCCCTCTCAGTTTTCCTTCATTGTTGTTGCCAACAACCTACAATAGTTATTTGAATGGTTGCACTAGAATTTAAGCACAAGGTATGGCCTTAGCTTGGGATCTCAATATAGCCCTATCTATTGGAGTTAGTTCCATCACCATTGAAGGCGACTCCAAACTCATTATGGATGTTGTCAAAGGGCTTAACAAAATCAATTGACCTATTCATGAAACAATCAAAGACATTCACAGGTTAACTCTAAGTTTTGATTCCTTCAAGATTTTTCATGTTTACAAAGAGGGAAATAAGGTGGCAGATTCCTTACCAGTGCTAGGTCTTCAAACTGAAGGCTTGAGATGGTATAGGAGGATGGACACCCTCCCAAACAATGTTTGACTAAGTTCCTAGATGGAGAGTGTCATAACCAGAGTTCCCACGGGTAGTCATCTCTATATCAAAATTTGTCTTCACCAGTCTAGTTGTTTGGGTTCAAGAAGGAAAGAGTTTTTGAATTTGAATTGGCCTATCTTGGTGCTAATAGGGACCAGTAGTAATATGATGTGGGGTACTAGGTGGAATAATGAATTTGGTGGCTATCCAATCATCATGATGTTGGCAAGAGACACTATACCGGTAGAGATTTGTGCATGATGAATGTTTCGGGGTTGTCATTGATGGCAACTCAGATCAGATTTCACATCTGGTATATGTAGAAGTAATCTACTAGAAGTTTGATAAGTTTGATATTCATTTTTCTTAAGTTTGGAAGGTGGAATACAGTATGTGGTAGAGTATGAATACATTGAGAGATCTTAATTTTGGTTGTGGTGATATAGGTAGTTGATTGGACATTCGAGGAAGATTATTTCACAATCTTATTCTCTGGTATTGACTCACATGCAAGATTGAAGATCTGATATCCGATAATTCAGGAAGATCAAAGTTATTTTGGTGTAATGTGTTATGAAAAATCTTTCGGATGATTTTGGTGATTGGTTTTGAGTTTGAGGTGATTGAGCCGACATATGTGAAACCTATTATCATTAATTTTAGGTCCGCATATGGATTGGTAATCATATTGAGCCAACTTATTGTTACACATTTCATATTGCATGTTATACAGTTTTTTAGGCCGACATGGAATTGATTCAATCTGATGGTGCATATATATAAGACCATTTCATTTGAGCATTTTGGTATGAGATGTGAGTGTGCGAAGGTTCTATGAGCATTGGTGTGCAATTTCACATGTGCTATCTTTAGATTGGTGCTCTGGTATGATAGAGTAGTTTGACAGAATGGTGGAAGAAGACCATTTATGCTTAACTGGAGCTACATTTTGGCATTAGTAGATGCTACTCATTAGTTTTGACATTCTTGTTATCATTTGTAATCTTTGTAAGGAAGTGAGCATTCCTCCGGGGTTGTAGCCCTCTTTTCTAATTGAGCAATGAGCTCTAGGCAGTGTGCCTGAATGCATGTGCATTCCCCTCTTATCATATTATTATATTCTTGATCACAGTATTATAATATTATGGGTCTTAATACCACCATGGTTTTTCCCTTTCTGGGTTTCCACATAAAAATTTTGATGTTATGGTTTTGTGCTTTTGTGCTTTTTGGCTTTCAATTTTTGCACTTTACTTTTATTCATTTGTATCTAGTGGTTTAAGAATTAGGTTAAGAAAGTTGTTAATTGCAGAACATTGATTCACCCCCCCTCTCAGTGTTTATTGATTCCAACAATTGGTATCAGAGCTTAGTTCATCCGAGGAAGCCTAACAGCTTGAGGAAGATCCGGAAGATTGAATCAAAGGACTCCAGTTTGCATAAGCAACTTGTTGTGGCACTTGAAGACCTAGATGCAACAAGGAAAGAAGCAAGTAACCTGAGAAGAAATATGCGTGATGCTGAAAATTTCATTGAGTCATTGAAAGATCAAGTGAACACATCTAGAGAAAAGAGAAAGGAGCTTATGGACAAAATCAAGGAGAAAGAAGAGCAAAGAATTGATGATCAAGTCTTGAAAGACAAGACAAATGAATGTGAGAAACTTGCTAGAGATAATGCAGTCTTGAAGAATGAAATGCAATCCATTATGATGAAGCTAACAAAGGTGATTGAAGACAAGAAGAAGACTAAAGAAAGTTTGACTCGATCATTGAAAGATAGATCTGATGAATGTTGCAGATTTAATCATGAGAATGACCTGCTGAAGTTTTAATTGATACAATTCAAGAATAATGAGTAAGAGATTGAGAGAGATTATAATTTGGAGAGATGAGCTTACCACTGCTAATGAGTACAAAGAAAATTTTGATGCTATCTCAACCAGGCTAGATGAGATGTTGAAAATTTAGAAGAATAAAGGTGATATGGGAGGACTTGGATTTGAGAAAGGAGAAAGCTCTTGATCTAGTCAAAGCAATCATCAGAAGAACAAAAAACCTCTGGTAAGACAACCTAATACTTATAAATTCAATGTTAAATGTTTTGTTTACAATAAATTTGGTCATATGGCAAGTCAGTGTAGAAATAGAGCTAATCAGAGTAATTCATCATTCTCTGGACAATGTTTCAATTGCATTAAATATGGTCATAAGTCAGTTAAATGCAAAATATGGTAAATAGGAGAAATGTAAGATGCTATGCTTGTGGAAGATTTGGACATATTGCTAACCAATGCAGATCTAGAGGAAATCAAGGCAATTTCAAGCCTAATAAGAGAAACAACATTACTTGCTATGCTTGCAACAAATCTAGTCATACTGCAAAATATTGTAGAAGCAAGAATATTAACAAGAATGCTCTGACAGATAAGAACAAAGTAGATAATCCGCACAAGAAGATGTGGGTTAAGAAGAATGATTCAAATGTAGTAGATGAGTCCACACCTGACTCTGATGTTGGATCCTCATCCAACAACTAAGGCATTTGGCCTTAGGGGGAAGCTTTTCATGCAGATCCTTAAAACCCCCTTTCTGAGATCTATAATCAGTTACGGAAGGTTGCAGATGATTGTCCAAATGATCCTGAGAGATATCCGGAAGATTTCATGCCAATCTAATGCTCCAGTACAATATTAATGAGACATACAGAATCCGAGAGAACTTTAGGGTTGATCATTTATTGCATCTTAAAGTTAGGTATTCGAAGGATAAAAAGGAATTTTAACATTCATTTATCACATTGTGTTCGAAGCGAAGAATAGAAGAGTGCAGTGAGAAGATTGTGTAGCTAAACCAGAGCTTGAAGAGATTCAGCGAAGATGTCTTACATCCGGTTGAAGTCAAAAAGGTATTTTCTAAGTTTGAAGCTATTTGTTCATAACCTAGAAATTGATAATGGCATCATTTGGTTTTGGTGTGGTGAGTCCATTGGTTATCGAGATAATTGATAGGGCAAGGCAGAAATTCAAGAAACATACATACAAATCGATGGAAGATGATCTGAATGAAGCATTTTTGTCTGTTATGTATGGGGTTTTGCACGTTGAGGACATTAGGGCATACATCCACTACAATATCAAGGAGCTTGGGAATGCTCAAATACTGTCACTTTATACCAAGCACATGATAGACGGTACATGGGCAATCTGAAACCAGATTTCAAGTCTCTATAGGACAAGGGTTTCACTCAGTTTGTGAATTTTTTGGTTTTTGATGAACCCAAATGGGTTAGATATATCTTGAGCAGGTTCCATGATTAATTCATTTGGCTTGATAAACTATACAAGATCACCAAGAGTGCAATCCAAGCCATGACATGTCTAATGCAACCAGTGAAATTCCTGGTTTGAGAAATGTGAAGAACAAAATAGTGACAAAGGTAACTGGTTCCCAGCATGATAGCAAATTAATGATAATTAGTGATATTATTGAGTATGATGTCATATTTTTCTCCATGGTGATAGGATACAAAGTATATCAATCTATCAGGGAAAAATCAGTCTCCAGTATGGCTATATATGCAACCTATCAATTCCTTAAAGAAGATAAGTTATATGACTTATGTGGAGTGCTTCTTAGCGAGCTTATGAGTAACCTGAAGAAAATTAAGCAGGACAAGAAGCATGTTTTCAAGTTTGGTACTTTGATTATTTGTTTGGTATTTTAATTCTTGAAGGAGATCCCCCATGTAGGTAAGTTACAGTGGGCATATGATAAACTAGTGGGTGTGCAAATTAAGGAAGCTTCGCAAGGATTGGGTGATGCACAAGAACAAAAAGTTGTTCTATGGGGATATTTTGTCTTTCCAAGGTATGATGCAAAACAGAGAAAGGATTCCAAAGGAGATTGTAGAAAAGTATGGGGATACCATATGCTTCATGGTGGATAAAGACCAATGTCTAATGGAAGTAGTTGATACAAGAACACTACAGATCATGCCCATGGGGTATGAAGTTGATGCAAATACTCTTGATATGTATGCTCAACATCTTTTGAGTAAGCCGATGGATGGAAAAAAAGAGAGATTTGGAACTTATAAGGAGAAAAGTTTAAGTTTTCATTCTCAATTCACTAAGCCTGGAATGTAGAAGAGAGTGAGAAAAGAAGTAGAACAACTTGCTAAAAATATGGGCATTACTAAGGAAGTAGTCCGCAGGGCCTGAGAGAAAAACATCCTAAAAGAGGAGGACATGGTCCAACCAAAGAAGACCAAACTGACCTCTACTCCTCCTAAGCCAAGGCAAACCAAGTCAGCACCCTCATTGAATGCTCAAAAGCCTATCTTTCCACCTAAGCCTCAAACCAAATCATCTGGTGGAGTAGAGAAGAGGAAGAAAGGGACGCCAGAGAGAGTCTATGTGGTAGCCACTATTGAGGAAGAAATCAAATGTGATGAATAAGTGAGGGAAGTGAAGAAGACTGCTACCTCTGCTAGGGTATTCAAGAAGCCACCATTTGGTGAAGGTCAGACGATCAAGAAGCAAAAAGTTGGAGCTGAGAAATCCAGTAGACCTCATCCAAGCAAGAAGCCCAAGTCTAAGCTTGATGAAGCATTGCAATCTATAAAATTAGAAGGTAACTACACTATTGTGCTCCCAATTTCATCAAGTGAGATAGTTAATTCAGTTGTAAAGGAAGGGAATTTGAAGCATATATTAGAATATTATGAGAACTGTGATGAAAATGATCAAAGAGAAATAGAAGAAGTCATTGTAGAGTATATGAATGTGTATAGTAAAGCTCTGATAGAACTATCATCTATGATTTTGAAGAGTTTATATGAGATTTTGGATGCCATAAGGCATACGGCTAGTCTTGAAGATGAAATAATAAAAGAATATGTTTTGGTTAATTTGTCCTCTATAATTTGTAAGAGTGAAGTGGATAGACTTCTTAACCTTGCAAAGAGTAGATTTAGAAGTAAAACTAGAGTTAATAAGATAATGTTTGGAAAAGTTGTCGAAGTAGCCAAGGAAACAAAAGCAATTTTGAAACAAGTTTTGGAAGAGTATAAGTATGAGATCAATCTAGTGAAAGTTGACACCCATCCAGAAGTGCATACACAAGATGATACCTCCGCTCCAGATGAGCAAGCAAATGTACATATTGCAGTTGCAGATGGTATTGTTGATAATCAAAAGGTTGCAGACTCTGGTGAAGCTGATCAAAATCCTTCATAAATAAATGTTGAATCAGAAAAGGATGTTGAGGAGGTTGGAAGTGAGAAAGTTGAAGATATAGAGAAGGATGAAGAGGCAGAGAAGAAAAAGGATGGAGATAAGATTAAACAGGTTTCAGTGGCAAGAGACACTATGGAAAACAAAGGCAAGCAAATAATCACTGAAATAGTTTATCTCACCCAAGGACCTATAGATCTTGGCTCATTGTCTCCCATTCAAGCACTGAAACTTATAGCTCTTGCACAAGCCAAAGCAAGTGAGGACTTACTCAAGTCCCACACCAAAGACAAGGAGCTGATAACTTTAGCCACAAATGTGTTGGAGAATATTTTGTCATATTTCAAGAAAGATACAGATGATACTCCCTCTGGTAAGCTAAGGAGTATTTTAAAGGTAGTAGATTCTCATTTTGTATCTTTGGAGAAAGCAGCCGATGCAAAGGTTTTGAGTCAATTTAATGTTATGCAGCTGAGAATAATTTTGAAGATGGTTGAAGGTGATAGGGTTAGTTTGACTACCATTTTAAAGGCTATTCAGGAGGCACTGGACGAAGGCGGTAAGATATACAAATCATGTCTTCTTTTGCCTAAGTTCACAATAGAAATTGATAAGCATATCAAAGAATGTGAAGGAAAATTACCCAGTATTTCTCAATCCTTTCCCCCCCAATTATTTTTTTCTAGTAATCTAGAAGCTCAGGTGATGTCTCTACTTGACAAAATCAAGAGCCTTAATCAAGAAAAAGATAGAATAGTCAGAAGAGTGGGAGAACTCAACAATTTAATCACTCCCTGGCTGGACACCTTGTTGAGCAGTCAACAGGATGCTATGAATGCTCTAAACAAGAGTGTTCCTTCAGATCTGAGATGAGCTAAGTTGCATGCCTATCTTTTTAGTGCTCTTATAAATATTTTAAAGAACCTTTAAGAAAGGTTGGGATGGTCACCTACAATCCTTGAAGACCATTTTTGCAAACATTTTTAAATTTCTATAAGTTATTGAGTACACCCTTGCACATAAATTTTGGCGGATTCCTATCTTTTCCATTGATGTCAAAGGGGGAGCTCACTGAGCATATGGAATTTTGAGAATTTTGTTGTTTTGGGTTAACAATGTCATTTTTCACAATTGTTGCCATCAATGCCAAGGGGAAGATTGTTGGCAAGAGACAGTGTACCGGTAGAGATTTATGTATGAGGAATGTTTCAGGGTTGTCATTGATGGCAACTCAAATCAGATATGACATCCGATATATGTAGAAGTGATCTACGAGAAGTTTGATATTCATTTTGCTTAAGTCTAGAAGGTGGAATATAGTATGCGACAGAGTATGAGTACATTGAGCAAATATTAATTTTGGTTGCGGTGATAGAGGTAGTTGATTGGACATTCTAGGAAGCTTATTTCACAATCCTAGTCTTTGGTATTGATTCATGTGCAAGATTGAAGATTCAATATCCGATAATTTAGGAGGAATAGAGTTATTTTAGTGTAACGTGTTATGCAGAATCTTTAGGATGATTTTGGTGATTGGTTTTGAGTTCGAAGTGATTGAGCTGACATATGTGAAACCTATTATCATTTTTTTTAGGTCCGCATATGGGTTGGTAATCGAATTGAGCCGACTTATTGTTACACATTTCATGTTGCGTGTTATGCAGTTTTTTAGGCCAACATGGAATTGATTCAATTTGGTGGTGCAGATATATAAGACCGATTCATTTGAGCATTTTGGTATGATATGTGAGTGTGTGAAGGTTGTATGAGCATTGGTTCTTAGTTTCATGTGCGCTATCTTTAGATTGGTGCTCTGGTATGTGATAGAGCAACAAAACAGAGCAATTTGACAAAATAGTAGAAGAAGACCATTTGTGCTTAATAGAAACTGCATTTTGGCATTAGTAGATGCTACTCATCAGTTCATACATTCTTTTTATCATTTGTAATCTTTGTAAGGAAGTGAGCCTTCCTCCGGGGTTGTAGCCCTCTTTTGTAATTGAGCAGTAAACTCTAGGTAGTGTGCCTGAATGCATGTGCATTCCCCTCTTGTAATATTATTATACTCCTAATCATAGTATTATAATATTGTGGGTTTCAATTCCACCATGGTTTTTCCCTTTCCAGGTTTCCATGTAAAATTTTTGGTGTTATGATTTTAGGCTTGTTTGCTTTTAGTTTATGCACTTTGCTTTTATTCATTTGTATCCAATGGTTTAAGAATCAAGTTAAGAAAGTTGTTAATTGCATAACACTGATTCACCCCCATCTCACTGTTCATTGATTCCAGCACATGATATCACATTGCTTCTGCTTGTTTTTGTTGATGAGGAACTTTGGTTGTATTGGGGATCACGTGACTCCCTTGAAAGTTTGTGCTTTCATGAATAGGATTGGACTTTACTAGACACATGGATGTATGGACAATGATTATTTTTTAATCCCTAAAAATGGCAAGATGGCAATTTTAAATTTTGATGTCCTATCACAAAGTAAGATTTACCTTTTACGCACGCCACATAATTCAAAGGTAAGGAAAATTAATTGTACCTTTGCCGGTTCACACAATTATGAGAATCAAAATAATTAGGAAAATGTAACGTCCATTTTAGAAAGTTGGTGTTCTTATTTGACTACCTCTAGTGAAAAAGGGTTAATGTCTCTGGTTTTTGGTGGTGCTTTCATTGATAACTTGTGTATCTTTTATGGGTGGCAATAGAGTGTGCTATGAGCCAGACATACCAGACGATTTGAAAAAACACCCCCTTGTCTGGTACTATAGTATGGAGGGTGGAGTGAAGGAAAATTTGGAGAATTTGAGATGGTTTGATGAGTATCTTTCAACCTAATTTGCCACGTCTTGGACCAACAAAAGGGTTGTTTTGGGAGGGATTTTGTTCAAAATATCTAAGGAGGTCATTTCCCAAGCTACAAGCCTTTCCCTAGAAGGTAGAAGATGGAAGAGGACCAGTCATGTCACCAACAGTGATAGTCTCAACAATTTTTTTAAGGGGAAGGAATCCCTTGTTAAGCTGCAGGGTGGCTTTGCCAAGGAAGAATTACCACACCCATGGAACCAGGTATGTCTCATGGCTATGAAATATTTTACACTTGAGGGTTTTCATAAGATTTATTATTATTATCACACCATTTGTCTTCCCCATTATTTGCTCCACTCTCTTGAAAGCTCCATCAAGGAAGCCTTGGACCATAAAAGTGAAGATAAATGGCCCATTCCTCTCCCCCAAGGTCTTATTTATAGAATCTTCTCCTACCATTTGGCCTTATGTCCCCCACAAAATATTATGATGTTTAAACCCCCTCTTCATGCTTCTCACTATCTAGCTACTTATGCAAGTGGAATTGCCTCCCCCATAATTTTCTAGCTTTTGGGTGAAGCCTTTAATTCTTCACCCATTCCTTCATGCTCTGTGACTATCATGAAACTTGGTCCTCCCATATTTTCCTTAATTGCTACTTCCACTAGATCAAAGATCAAAAACCCACATTCTCTAAGGGCAAGAACAAATCCTTGGGTAAAAGGAAGTGAACTGTCATTGACAATTCCATCTCTAAAGAGATCGAGGACAAGGACCCCAATGTCCAGATTAAATGGAGGAGGCTATCGTGCAGGATTTCCTCTCATGATGTGAGCAATAAAAAAACTGAAAAACAGACTGCTAATGAGTCTGAAGAGGACATTAAGGAGGGTGATGGTGGGAACTTAAATAATCCTAATGACGAGGACTTGGAGACTGGGGATGTTGGAGTAGGTGAGGAAGTTGGCATTGACCCTCCTCTGGATTCTTAGGGAGTGATGGTGGAGAAAGTGAACCCTGCTAAAGAGTTGGAGAAGGTGGACCCAACTGAAGCACTGTAGAAAGTAGACCCTATTAATGTGTTGGGGTTGAATATTGGGGATGAGGTGGATGAGGAGAGGGAAGGGGATGACACTATGGAGAAAAAAAATAGGGGGAGGAAAGGGATCAACAACAGGAAAGGGGCAAGGAAAGTGGAGAAGAGGAGCTGCCAAACTACTGAAGATGTGCATTAAACACTAAAGGTGGATGAGAATACTAACTGAGATGAGTGGATGGTTGGTGGATGATGAGTTTCTTACCCTAAAATAGGAAGTTTGTGAGTTGAGAAACAAACTATAAAGATAAGGGATGAATGTGGAATTGCAAGCCCTAAAGATGGAGATTAAGGAAATGAAGAATAGATGGGATGCTTGGGACAAGCAGTTGGCAAGCATAAATAAGTTTTGCATCAAAGTGATGCATAGATCGACAACCATCCTATGTCTGCTACAAGACAGGGCTCTGGAAGGGGAGGATGAAGACAAGGAATTGTGCAAGGATCTCTTCAAGTTTCTCATAGATGACTAGGAGAATGTCCTCGTGTAGCCTGGTTTACGAAAGTCTGGTCCCTACATCTAGGTTTTTTCAATGGTTACTTTGGACTTACAACGTTTATCCCATATTGATACTTATCTTGCTATTTCTTTGTTTAGACTTTTCAATTATGTTTTGATTAACTTTTTGCTGTGAATGTGTTGTTTTTGTTGAACACCTTTGGCTTGTGTTAAGGGACAGTGCCCTTGTTCTCACTACTTTTAATATGAAAACTAAAATTTATTATTAATAATCTAAAGCTTATTAAAATCTATATATTAATAAATTAATAGAAAATATTATAGTCTTTATTTTTATCTATATAACTAAATTATATCAATTGTTTTTTTTAGTTTAGAATTTTTATACCAAGTGGGTTGGCAGTCCATACATAGACCACACCATAATTATAGGTTGTGATCTACATGTTGCAGATCGTGGTTGTAGCCTAAGATAGGCTAAATAATGATAGCCTTGGAGTTTTAAATGTTATATTACTTTTTTTAATAATATTAAAGTTCCTAAAGTATTTCTCAAAAAATATATAAAATAATAATTTAATTATTAATAATAAATAATAAATGGGTATTAATAAATATATTTTAAATATTAGGATTTAAATAAAAATAAAAGTATTTATCAAAAAATAAGAATAAGATATAGACAATACAAATATATAAAAGATAAATTTTATTTAAAACGTGTAATTTTATTTTATAATAAGAAAATTAGATTTTAATAATTTTAGGAAAAGAAATTAAGAATTTTATTTGAAAAAAGATTGATGAATATCTATCAAAAAATAAAGTGCGAATTTTACCATCTGGAAAACAAAATTTGAATCATCTAGAATGATCAATTTGATTTCACTATTTTTTTCTTCATCTCAAATAATTGTTTATTTAAATAATTTTTAGAATAAACACTCTAAATCAAAATTATATTATTAAGTGAATGTTCTAAATATGTTTTGTTTCCAAAGTAAATAATTCTTCTAAGGTAAATTTCTTGGATTATTTATATTACAATAAAAAAAAATTGAGATGAATAAAAGAAGGGGAAGCACATGGGCAAAAATTATTAACATAAACATAGATTTGAAGGTTAGGTCAAGTTAATATGATACCCCAAGCATTAAAGTTTCATTTATGTCTTTATGGTCATGTTAGGATGAGCAACCTTGGTGCTTTGATGAAATGACATTAGGCCCAACACGTTTGATCTATGAATGGTTGGAGTTTCAAGGTTTCCTTTATAATCATGCAAAGATGACTAAATATAAAAAATCTAATAAGAGACAAAACACTCAAAATGAACACAAAATGAAAACCAACATATAAATCCAAGAAAAATAGAGGACAACAATTAAAAGAAAGAAAAGGGGGTCCTTATTTTTCCAATGTAAAATACAATGTGTATTGAAAACACAAAAAGAATAGACTTATATTTCATTGCTCCTTCCCAATATTGAATTCTTTTGGCTTTGTTGTACATCTCCAAACCATCTAGATATCATAACTTAGCCATCAAAGTATTTCTCACAAAGTCACTTCTTATCTTTTTAGTGTCTAGTACATCTAACTCCAGTAAAGAATCATAAAGGATTAGCCTAGCCCAAAGAGGAATTTGATTTCCACAATTAGATGATTCTATCCTCTCTTATATAGTCTCTTCCCCATCATAACTTCCATCTAGTAATCATGCTTTCATTCACCCTTGCATCTATATTCCTCAAATTTGGCATTGAGAAACCCTACATGAGAGAACAAACATTAAGAGTTTAAGTAGATTGGGATAACAAGGTGTTTATTAATTAGTACACTCTTCCCTTCCTCAAATACCACATCTCTACAAATGAAGATCATTTTAGTATTAATCACCCACAAGAATCTAGATTTTTTAATATAATTGACAAGGATATACTTGCACCTCTTTATTAAAATTTATTTCTATTCTAATAAAGAGCATGCAAATATGTAACACACCTAAAGACTTTGAAGAGATACAAGAAAGGCTTCCAACCACTCAACCTCTCCTCATGAGTTACCTCCCTCACAACCTTTATTGGAACTTGATCAACAAAATAACATAGACCATGCTTGAGAATGACATCCGCATAATTGTCTTCTAAACAGAAAAAAGTAGAAAAAACTTTTTGTGAGTTTTTTGATAGCATCAAGCTAGATCCCATGAGCAA
This sequence comes from Cryptomeria japonica, assembly GCF_030272615.1. Lineage (NCBI taxonomy): Eukaryota > Viridiplantae > Streptophyta > Pinopsida > Cupressales > Cupressaceae > Cryptomeria > Cryptomeria japonica. Next base: position 240,783,308 of record NC_081405.1, on the reverse strand, counting down.
ACCTAGAATTTGTTGACCCATTCATAGAGCATACTTGTAGAGAGGATACACCTAGCGAAATACGTAGTCAATGTATAGCTTGCAAGCCTTAGTTTGCAAGACTTTTGTGGGCATTATCAAATTCAAATATATGAAAAACCAAATTAGTTTGGGATTTGAAGACTTACCTCATGAAACATTATCAAAGAAAATTCTTAGATTTCTTTGTAGAGGAAACCAAACTCATCTATGATCAAACTAGTAGCACTAGCATCAACTACTAGAATGCATAGGTTTAAGTTCATTTAAAGAGGGAAATACTACTCAAAGATTAAAAAAAATAAGAACAATATAAATTCTCACTTAAACAAAAACACAACATAAACAAGCTATTAAGAATACAAAAAACATACAAACCAAACCAAATTCTTTGTTTTAAATTTCACTACTTAAACCCCACAATTTCAAGTTTTTGCATTTTTTTCAACTTATAATTTCATTTCCATTGTAAAATAGTTACTAAGGATATAGCTATGAATGATATTAAATAGTTTTAAAAATAATATCTAATAGATCTAAATAATAGGGGAAAGGATCCAGTTGGCATTCACCCTAAGCCTAACACGTTGAATTTTGATGATAGTTGTAATTCACCCTAAGCCTAACACATTGAATTTTGATAATTTTTTAAGGTTTCTTTGTAAGTGACTGAAGAACTTAAAGCTATTATTTCACCTTCTTGTTAGTTATGACAAAACGAATTTCACAATTGATCTAATGCATATTCCTCAAATAAATATTTTGACCAACACCTCTACACAAATGCCCCACTAACCATGCGCTATGATTAGGAAAAAGTTGCACAATTCCTCTAATTAAATATTCAAAGATTAAGTACTCAATGGGCAAGTGAATGACTATTGATAGATATGATCATTTTAAAAATACTTTTAATTCTCATGTATTGATTATTTATGAAGACAATAATTAAAGGATTAGATGGGTAACAAATGAGTAATTATGGAAACATGGACAATTACAGTAATCATAGTATTGATGACTGGATGCTACATAACTGAAGTTTTGACTTATCAATGAGGACTGTTGTTAAATTCATTTGAGGTGATGGTACAATGAAGAGGCTGTACATGATCTTCATCGACGAGAAATCAAAACTTCAGTATAGCATCGATGCACCATAGCATTGACGGCTAGATGCTACATTCCTGAACTTTTAACTTCTCATCGATAAAAACTATAGTTAAATTCATTTGAGATGATGATACAATGAACAAACTATAAATGATTCATTTGAGATGATGATACAATGAACAAACTATAAATGATCTTCATCGATAAAAAGTCAAAACTTCAATGTAAAATCAAATCATCAATGTCATGATACATCCTATGACTCTATAGCCATTACTTACCAGTATAATTCAAACGAACGGCACCAATGCACGGATAAAGATCACAAGATTAGAAACTGTTTCATCTTTCCTCTTCGTTGCTCACCAACTATTCAAATGTGCGTTTCCTACCTGCCCCGGTAGGGTCATGTGCTACGTGCAACAGTGGTCTTGGGATCTACCTGTAACTAGATGGACATTTTGTGATCACAATTTAAAAACAAATCTGTTAGGTTACCAATCAGGATGAGGTGTAATTGTAATGCCCATAATTGTCAAATTTATACCTATTCAATTGCCCCCACATGGCAAGCCTTGTTTGACCCGCCAAGCTCGGGTCTTCAAAACAGTGTTTTCTATTTAACACCCACCACATATCAACGCTGTGACTCTAGATAGATCTGTGGGTATAATTTGCTATTAGAATACCATAGTATTGCTTTCATTGCAGAAAACCCAATTGTTTCTTCTTCTTCTTCTCTCATGGATGAATCTGTTAGGAGAAAACCCATTTCTTCTTCTTCATCTGCTCTTATGGATGAATCTGGTAGGAGAAAACCCATGTCTTCTTCATTGATGGATGAATCTGGTAGGAGAAAACCCATGTCTTCTCCATTGATGGATGAATCTGGTAGGAGAAAACCCATTTCTTCTTCTTCTTCCTCGATGGATGGATCTACCAGGAGAGAACCCATCACTGGTTTAGGCCTGAATGATGCAGAACAGAAGACTGGTGGACGTATTAAAAAAGCTCATGAGAATTTGAAGGCTCCAAGACCCAATTCCATGGCTACACCAGCTGCTAAGCTCGATGACTTCAAACACCACATATCTGGCAGAAATCATCAGAATCTAAAGATGCCAATCATTCATGACTTGGATGTTGATAAATCGGCAGATGATTTCATCAACAGTTTTCGTCAGAATTTGAAGATTGAGAGAACGGAGTCCATGGATGAATATAAGGGCATGCTTGACAGAGGTGTTTGATGATGATAATAAATAGTTGTGGATCTGACTATTGTTTTTTTTTATATCTTGAAACCCTTGTACTACTATGCATCTGTTTTGTTTTAATAATGTCACAGGCACATGGATTGTTGGCTTGGTGCTCTAAATGTCATGGGAGAAATACATCATTTGCTCCCAGTGGCATTTATTCAAATTATTAGTCTGTTTCCAGGTTTGTGCTGTAACGGGTCCATGTTTTGCAGTTTTAGGTAAAAGAAAGTCAGAAGCTCAATATAACATTGAAGTGTATGGTATTGGGCATTATGGTGCTCAATCCATTGGGCTGAGCTTTTGTATTATGGTGCAGGATATTTTTTGGGAAAAAATATGTCAAAGATTGGTTGTATCAGTAGACAATCGGAAAAAAATAATGTTCTCTAATTTAGAAATATTTGAATATCTTTAATTATTTCTTCTCTGTCATTTCATACCTGTAATTCGTTACTTCAATAGATGCGGCTTGGATGTCTTGGAAATGGGTTTGAGTAAAACTGTTTTTGCTTTTTTTAGGGTTTAATTGGAATTCAAGCCTTAATCTGATAAGGAATTTTGACTAAATATGATAATATGGAGGAACTAAATTGTGAAGTAAAAAGAGAATGGTCTGTGAAATACTGCTACCAACCATCATATATTGATTAATTTGTCCTCGAATGATTATAAATGAAACATCATGATGCTTGTTGCACCATTCCAGCCAAGAGATGCAGCTTAATATACATTTTTAATGCTGCTTCTTACTGATGATTGAGTTACCTAGAATCTTAGAATATATGAGTACAATAATTTTGAGATTTTGAGTCTATGGGTCTTTGGTCTACTGGTAAAGTTGAATGGTTTCAAATGAGCCTACCAGGGGTCAATTCATTGTGGCTCGTGGGCTTCGTGTCCTTGTTGGGTTGCCATGCTCACAGGTCTGAACCTCAATAAAAACTTTTTTTTGAGATTTTGAGAATTTTTTAGCTCTCTGTTTAATTCTCTGCATAATTCAAATGATAATGGTAAATTAAAAAGTGGAAAATTCTAAATAAATATATAAAACAGATTTTACTAGAATTATTGTTCTCTGCTAGTGGTTGCTTTGATGATTTTGCTATGCTGTTAATTGTATGGGATCATGTCTTTTTTTGCTTATTTAACCAAAAACAAAATGTTAAGTTATATTTAATTGATTGTAGACATATATGCTTTTAAGTGTAATATTATTTTTTAAAAGGAAATAAGTTATAGAAAATTAATATAAATTAATTTAAATTAATTAATTGATAATTGTGGTGTGATAATGTACAATTAAATATTAGTTTATGAAAATAAATGTGATAGATAATATGTATTCAATATTGATTTTGAAACAAAATAATTTTGATATAATATTGAAGTTCTTATGTATTGGGATTAGATATAATAGATCATTATTTTTTTTACCTCAAATCTAGTGCAATCCATTAATTTAGAAGATAATCAAACTCGAGCATGTGGATCTCTTCTATAAACATTGAATTGATTTTTAGCTATGGATTGGATATTGTATGATGTATACTCTTGTTTCTTATTTGTCTTGATTTATTATTGTCTCTTTTACTTTGATTAGTGGTAATGTTTAAAAATACATTTAGAGGATTATTGGATCACTAGAATACATGTTCTCCTAAGCCAACCCTTGAGAAATATTAACTTTATGGTTGTACAAATGATTGAAACATAATAAGCTTCAAACATGCAAATTTCTTAAGACGATTATTTAGATTCTAATACTTATAAGAGGCTTCAATTCTAGAATGATCTTTAAATAATTGCATAAAAATATGATTAGATGTGAGGAATTGACAAATGAATGTACTTGAAGGACTTTTAATACATGTACATAACATTATATCAAACATAAACATATTCTTAGTGAGTTCTAAATGGGTAAGAAATGAGAAAGAGTTAGCCAAAAATTTAATTTGAATCTATAATTGTAGGGGTCAAATAGATGGGTGTGGCATTGATACTAGGATTGTGGGATTGTTTGAGGACATGAATTTGACAACATCAAGATGGATAACAAATGCAAATGAATGGGTTCTGGGTATGCATTCAATAAATGAACAATCTAAATGAATGAAAGGAAATTGAGTTCACACAACATTAAGTTTTATTGTCAATATGTAAGCACACTAAATTATTCTCTCCATATTAACACTTGAAACTAATTGAAACTTGACATAGATATACAAATGTCACCCTTACACTTTCCTTCAATTAAGTTGTTTACCTATAACATCAAAATAATTCTTGTTTATGTAAATTGATTCTTGTTTAAGAACTATAATTTTTGTTCGAAAATTAATAATAATGCATACATGTAAATTTGATTTATTTAAATTACTTATTAATTTGATTGTTTTCTATAACTCATTCTTAATTAATTATTTGAGACGAGGAAGCATAAATATATTCATCAAAATTTGATGTTTTAAATCTACTTTTCAACTAATATTTAATTTGAAATTATACTTTATAATTTACTTTTATTTTACAATTTTTACCATTATAAGACTCTTAATATATCTTTATTAAAGAACATTTCTTTTTCAATTAATTTTCATATAATTACTTTCTTCATTAAAGTTCATCTATAATTATAAATGAAATATTAAAAAAAATAATCAGCTAAATTAAAATCTAAACTCAAACTTTATCATTTCTTTTCCAGTTCAACAAGCCTTCTAGGTAGATTAATGTGAACACCTTTTAACAATTTCTTAATCCAACTGGAATGAATGTGCACGTTACATTATCCGTTTATTTTAGGTACCAAAAAGTGTGCGTAAAGAGCAGTCTTACTTTATGTATATTTAACTGTGGCCAGCTGGCGAAACTGACTTCATCGTTAAGAAAACGCGTATATTTAAAACCAGAAAATAATTGAAAGCTCTGAAATAATTAAATATTGTGATCGAAAATGAAATCCACTTTCAGTCCGTTGCTTCGAGGAAAATAATGGACCATCTTCTTCTATTACATCACCAAAAAGAGCAATCACACTAAATGTACAATAAATATTTTGTGGCTCTTTGTGAAAATTAAAAAAAATGACTTTAGTAAATTAGATATATAATTATTAATAGTTAATCAAGTTAGTTCAGGCCGTGGCTATTCTGGTTTTAAAAGGGATCTTTCGTACAGCGTGATAGCGACGTGTTAGTCAATCACAGCCCTTATTGCAAAATCGACGGTGTAAAACGCGTGACTAACACGTGTGTTAGTCACTCTGTACTAGCGTTTTGGAGCCAGAATAGACACGTCTGTTTGTTCATGTGTATTTAAAATATTTTTAAAAAAATAGGCGTATTTAGTTAAATGATTTATATTTTAAAAATATAAAAAATATAAACACATATTTTTAGATAATATATGAAATGATTTGAAATGTCGTGATCAATTATCTTTTCTAGATTGGCTAGATATGTTGAGAGAAATATTATGTGAAAACAGAAAGACTGACTACTCTTCCAATTGTCATTCCTAAACAACTTGTTCATGTTAAGATATGGATCAAGAAAATGTTCATTTGAAAACATTGGAACAAGAGCCTCTTCTTAATATTCCAAACAAATAATGCTTGCATAGAAGCCTCGTTACAAGTAAAACAAAAACAATTAAATGCCTTTCCACAAAATATTCTAGATGTTATCTTCATTACCATCCAAGAACTCCTTAGTTTGTTCTAACATGGCCTCTTTCCCATCATCTAATTGTTACTTCTCCAAGAACAAGAGAATCTAGCTAACCACTAACATTTGATTATTTTATGTCATGTCTAGAATAGTAAGTTGGTATTTTTATCCAAGCAACATAAAGTAGAATGTGTGATCTAATTTAGTGTAGACTATACCAAGTCATCTCATAGGAAAAAATGAAATGGATGAGTTTAAATTTAAATTTAAAATTTTGAAATTCATGGGCCAATTTTACACACCATAATACTTATACTATATTGTAGGATTGATGCAAGACAAAGGTTTTCTTATATCAATGTAGAGAAAAAATATCTAGACACGGAGGCTTATAACATGCCTACTAAATGTCAAATGTATTGGAATATATATTGATATGGATAAGATATGGTTGAATATATGACAATGGGAATTAAAGAGAAAACAATTATAAAATGAACCCATCGTATATAAGAGTACACCATTTGTTGATAAACAAACATTCTCAAACATTCTATCAAAAATAAATTCAAAACTAAATAAAAAATGACATGGATGTGCAAATTTCGTCATTACAAATATATAAGACAAAACAAAAATGATACTTTCTTGAACTTTATAAAAGATTATAGACTATGAAGATACGGATCTTAATCTAGTTATATACTTGTAATTTATCCTTGTCATAACATAACATTAGATGAAATGAAAGATTTTAATGTTTACAAGACCATGTAATCCATAGGATTAAGAATCACAAGTGAGACATTTTCAAACTCTTTTAAATGTCAGATCTCCTACAATGAATTTTGATTTTTTTAATTTTCAAAGTCTTCTCATTTTAGATTGTTTTCATACTTATAGTTTGAACACTTCCACTATAATTAAATACCACACTATCAAGAATCAAACAGTTATAATAATTTAACACCTCATCCTTACTCAAAAATTAAAAACAATTGCCCTACTTTTACAGTCAAATTTACTGTTGACAATTAAACTGAATGTCCTACACACTTCCACGTAATGTCTCTTCTATCTTGACCAAACCTTTACTACAGAATATATATTTGTTATTACACATTTTATAATCACTCTCAATGCATTGGACTCTAAACAAATCACAAAAAAAAAAAAAAGTCAATAGAAATGAGAAACTCCAAAGATAAAATGGAAAGAGGTGAAAACCTCATATCATTAACGGCAGATAAAAATGGAAAGAGGTGAAAACTTCATATCATTAACGACCGTGCCTATCCTAACTTCAAAACGAACCTTTCATATAGCATGATAGCGACGTGTTAGTCAATCGCAACCGTTTATTGCAAAATCAACAGTGTAAAAAGCGTACTGCTGTTTTGGAGCCAAAACGGACGCGCCCATCGTTAACAAGTGAGAAGAATCCTTATCGAAAAAGAATAAATAATTATCCTACTTCGAGCCAGATTTACTTTTGACTATTAAACTAAATGTCTTACACTTCCAAAGTAAATGTCTAATCGACCTTGACCAAGGCATTTAATTGTAAACAAATCACCTCAAAAAAGTAAAGTTAAGAATAAGAAATTTCATGATAAGAATCAGAGATATTGGTGAACCCCATAACGTTAAGAAGTCAGAGGAATCTAAACATTATAGAAGAAAGTGGAACAGTGATCTTGTCGGTACTTAAGTCGGAAAGGATCTGAGGTATGAAAACAACGTAATAGCTAACTCAAATTATACTCAACTTTTGTACGTGACGACGAAGAGACAGTGAAGCCCCTGGAATGAATCTACACCATACAATTGAGTTCCCACTTCATATAACACAAATAGAGCACGTGCCTGATGTGACCACTTTTAGTACTACCATTCTAAATAGATAGAGACTGAAAGTTGGTTCCCACTTGCAATAATCACTTTGGGGCCTATAACCCTTCACACCTATTGTCTATTTTATTTCTCATTCTACTATTGGCCCCTTTTCCCTAGTAACTTATGTTGCTCTATGATTTGTAATTCAAATAAACTATTAGTTTATTTAAGTTGAAAGAACAAGGATAAACAAAGGTTAGTTTAATTCGAGCAAAATGTTAAAAGAAAGAGAGCCTCATGTATTATTCAATAAAAATCTTAATAAAAATCTATAGTTTAAGAGTATCAATAAAAATGTTTTTTCTTTTTTTCGGTTTCACATGAAATGTTTTTATCTCGTTAGGTTAAAACATGCAAGTACATTCGATCAACAACAACACAAGCTTGCAATCACAATGACCTAGCAAGGGTTTGAACCTTGGTCGTCACAACAACACCAACACCACTTGACCAACACACTCTAGGAAGAACCCAATGTTTTTCATTTATTAGAGATTATGTTGCTCGATTACTTCTATAATTTTTTTATTTTTATTTTTTTCAACCTTCTTAATTATAGATTTGATAAAAAAGATAGATGTCCTCTCTACCTTAAACCCCTCAAACAAAATAATTAAATTATCTATTCTCAAATATCTTTATAGTTAATATAAATCATATAATCATTTATTTGAATTTTTTCTTGTGGGCCCCTAATATTTATTAAAAACTTGGTCCACATTCTATCAATTATTAGATGTCCATGTGAAGAGTACAAATTTTCTCTAGAAGGACATAATTTGGTAGGTATAAATTGAATACAATTTTTTTAGTTGAGCTTGTCTAGCATGGAAATTTGTAGTACATATGTGGTCATGGCAAACAATTGGTACCTAGTTTCTTGACCTTATTGGAAGTCTTGCTTACATGTGTATGTTGACATAAGTCGTGCTAGACTTATCTACTTGACAAATTATAAATATATGGGCACCACTACTAAAGAAATATATGACCTTGGTGGTCACAATAACACCACCACCACCACTTAACCAATAGGCTATGGGAAGAACCCAATGTTTTTCATTTATTAGACATTAGATGTAATGCCCCTACCCTGGTCGGACTTGAAAAACCCGTTTGACCTTGATTGACTTCCTATGTGACATTCTTGAATGGTAGGTTAACCGTGATGCAATGTGTAGTTTAGATAATAGAAATAATTGTGCATACCTATTATTGTGCTCTTGCATCGATTCTTGTGTAGATGTAATTGTTTCCTAACTCTTGTGATAAATCTCGAGCTAACACCTTCATTGAATATGTATATGTATATGTATGTTTGCGTGATTCATGGGTGCAAGAGATTGCAGGTACAACACCGCCTAGGGCGAGGTTCATCTCCTTCGAGGTTCGCAGATTTGAGTAAACCTCCTCCATCCTCAGAATTCGGATTTGGGGGTCATAAAACTCTCGTCTTGCCCTAGCCATGGTCAAGTGAGCATCGTGTGTGGTTCGTGGGGCTGTCTTTTCATTGGGTTGCATGTCGTGTGATTTGGTGGACTTCCTCGGTTTGTGTGCCTTGTGCGGGGTAAGTGGAGTTTGTAATCCTAAGTATTTAATTCTATTTAATGAGTAGATGTACGCATTAGTAATTTAGAAATTTAAATAGGTAGTTTCTTTTATATGATTAATCGTTGATTTAAAGAGATCGCTTTAATTATAACTGTAGCAAGCTTAAAGCATTTAAATTGAAATAATGGGTTCATTTACGCATTAAAAGTTGAGGAATTAAAATAAATAAATTTCTTTCATGAGAATAGTCGTTTATTAAAAAGGTCGCTTTATTATGTCATAGCGAGTTAATTTAATAGTTAATTTTAAAATAACGAATTTAATGAGTTATGCATTTTAGAAAGGAAAGATTTAAAGTCATTTGGGAAATAGAAATAAATTAATCATTTTCGCATTTTGGAAGGGAAAGGGTAAATTTTATTATTTAAAAGAAATTATTTTCTTTTTACTTGTTAAGTTGATATAGTATACAGGATTGATTTTTGGAAATTTAAATTAATTTAAATACCTTACCCTTGTTAATAGTTCAAAATATAAAATGTTGGCCAAAGTAATATGGAGAAATTAAAATTAGAATTAAATAAGAAATAGAGGCCTTTTAATTTTAAGAAGAAAAACGAATAAGAAGTATGGAATAATGGAAAGGAATGATTTCCATTTTCATGTTTCTTTTATTTTCAAAAAAAAAAAAAATGCCTAAATTCGAAATTTAAAATTAGGTCAAAAATAGGGTTTCTCATTTTAACCTAGTTTTTGAAATGTTTTTTTGGGGGTTCTTTCCTGGGGTCATTTTTTTGAAAAAAAAATGGAGATGGGAAAATTTTGGAGAAAATGGAGTTTTGCTTTGAGTTGCAGGTGGAGCTCTTCTTCAAAAATATTCTTCCCGAAATGCATTTTGAGGTAGGAATCTGATCATCAGCTTGATTAAAATGTTTATTAAAAAAAGGGGTTTTGTATTTTTCTTTCTTGCAACATTGGTTTTCAGATCTTCCATTGATGTCTGTGAGTAAGTTTCATTGTAGAAAATTGGTAAAGCTTAACTTTTGTTGGATCCTTGTGTGGAAAATGGAATGCAAACATTGTTTTGGATTTGGTGGTTATTCTTCAAACTCTTCTATTTTTTTTTGAAATCCATAACATTCTGGAAAAAAGAAAAAGAAAAAAAATGGTCGTGACTGCAATAAATGGAGAATGGGGGTTTTTACGTTTTGTTTTTGGTTATTTCGTTCATGTTTATTTCAAAAAAAAAAGTTCCCCAGTTAGTTGTTGGTTTTGAGCAATCTGGAAAATATATGGACTGTGATTTTCTTTAAAAAAATGGGAGATTGCTGGAAAATATGTGGATTGTGATTTTTTTTTCAAAAATGAGGGATTGCTGGAAAATGCTTTATATCCCTGTCTCAGGCTGTGTGGTGTGCATTGGGGATTTGTTATCCTTTTTTTTTAACACTATTGTTATTTGCTATAACCGAAAAAAAAAAATTTTTTTTTTTTTTTTTACAAACCCCATGGCAGCTGGAAGCAACTACTACTAGTTGGTAGAGCGCTACCAATGGTAGCTTGGGCTGCCAAGGGGGGGGGCCCACGTGGGTGTCCATGTGGGTACCTTCCCTTTTCCTTTTTTTGATAATTAAAAAAAAAAGTGTTTTTTCTTTAATTTATATATTTTTTTATTATTATATATAAATTGTTTTTTTTTTTTTTTAAAGAATATATATATATGTAAAAAGAAAGGAAACAAAAAAAAATCAAATTAATAAGTGGATTTAAATTTAGTTTAAGAGATTTAAATTCAGTTTCTTTTATATTATTTAATTTTAAATTCAGTTTCTTTTATATTATTTAATCTTAGATTATTAAATAATATATCTGGATTTTAGAGAATCAACATTTAGTAAATCCATACTTTAATACAAGTTATTAATTTCATATTGATTACATGATACTCGGGTTAATACTTATTATTAACATGGACTAAATAGTAATGGTGGATTAATATGAATTTGTAAATAAAAGTTAATTTAGCAGATCCACCAATTTGATCGACATTAATAGTTAGAGCAATATGGTAAACGAATTCCTCTACCGGATAATGCCTATGCAGATTTAAATTTCTGTTATAGAATTTGGTTATGTAATGGTAAGACTTGATATGATAGTGTTTGGTCATAAGTCGGTCAAGCCCCTAGTTAGGGTACCGTCAAACAAGGAATCTAAGTTTGTGTTTGTTTTTTCTTTATGGTTCAATTTGACCCGTTCCTAAAAGGGATCACTATGTAATAATCAATCGAGGTAGATGTTGTATAGTGGATGTGTCGCCTAAAGGGCAGAGATGTAAAAGACATGTAAATTATGTAATCTTAACTATATTAAATGCCAGAGGGGTCTTGCAGTTGAGCAGACCCGGAGATGTAGCCCTTTAGGGGTGAACTCCGAGATCATATATGTGTTATGCGATGTTTTAGCTTCCTTTGTTTCATGCTTTAAGTTATCATGTACGGTTGTTATCTTGTATGAGTATATGATGGGAAATTAACGAATTTAAATCAAAGTGCACAAAATTAGACATCTTGAGGAATGTAGTAATCAGGTTCATAAAACATTGTAATTTATGATTATGGAAAAGCATTTGGTTTATGTTAAATAAAAAGTAATAGTGGAAAGAATCTTGCTAGGTTACCATTGTTGGATTAACTTGTTATAAGCTTGTAAATCGAACGAATGTGAAGGGGTAACAAAGATAGGATTAATGTCGTAATTTCTAAATCAGAATCTAATGGATGAACATCATATAGGTATTTACCCTTTTATCTTAGTAAATGAGTAACGCCATGTTAATTATGTTACACTATATTGGATGAATTTGTTTAGTTATTTCACGTTTTAATCTTAACAAATAATCCCTACCAAATTAACTTGATAATTGGGTGAACTCAACTATATAACCATAATTATAACCCTAATAAAATAATCTCTTATGATTGCGAAAAAAAAAGAACTAAAATGGGAAGTATTTGTATAGTTGTTTATATCTTAATCTTAGTAAATGTATCTTTTCATATTAACTTCATTTAACAAAAAGGAGTGACATGCAATAAGATAGTTATATTCTAATCCTAAAGGGAGAACGTCACTATGAACTTATATTTTAATCATGTAATGATGAATATCATCTTGCTAAATATATCTTCATTTAAAGGATGAACTCATGTGTTCCTAATACATTTTCACCTTAATGATATGAGCTCCTTCTATCAGCGTCATTAAAACTCCAATGAATGAACCCTATGGCTAATTACATTTTACCCTCCATATAAGAACTATGACTCTTTAGTTGGTGATGCTTAAACTTTAATGAGGGAACCTCACTCTATTAATGGAAGTTTAATCCTTAATGAACGAAACTCATCTTATTAGCCATACTTTTAATTATAAAGAAAGATATCAGTTGTGGGTGACTATCTTAAAACCAATGAATGAACTTCATTATATTAATTGCATTGAACCTTAACGAAGGCCTCCTAAATTAATTAGGTGCTAATGTGCATTGAGTAAATAACCTCACGACGGCCTCCTAATCACCCAAAGTAAATGAACGCTTCCTAACTATTCTAAGACATCAATTCAATGAATATACATAGGACCATGTCGTATGCATTATCTCGTAATTAAGTCATCCAGTTTATCAGATCAATTGACGCAAGTTGAGCTAGGTGTAAGGTTATGTAACCGCGTTGGGAAACTCCTTAGGTTCGTTTAGCCTTCCGCTGTGTTACCTAAGTTTCAGATAGCTCCAAATTATCTTAATGTTGTAACTTATCAGTAATACTCTTAAATAGTATTTTTTTTTAAAAATTATTTACACTCTATTCGAGTGTTTTTAACTTAAACCCTTTAGGGGTTTCCTGGCGGGGCATTACATTAGGCTGCTCAATTAATTTTATGATTTTTTTTTTGTCAACCTTCTTAAATTATGGATTTGATTAAAAAAAATAGTTGTGGTATCTACCTTAAACCCCTCAAACAAAATAATCAAATTATCTATTCTCAAATATCTTTATACTTAATAAATCATGTAATCCTTTATTTGATTTTTTATTGTGGGCCTCTAATATTTAATAAAAACTTGGTCCACACTATATCAATTATTAGATGTCCATTTGAAGAGTACAAATTTTCTAGGACATAATTTGACAATTTGACTCAATTTTGGTAGTTGAAGAGGACATTTTGTTAAGTTAGTAGATATAAATTAAATACCAAATAATTATTGGAGCTTGTCTAGCATGCAAATTTATAGTACATATCTAGTCATGGCAAACAATTGGTACCTAGTTTCTTGACCTTATTGGAAGTCTTGCTTAATTATGTATTTTGACATGAGTCATGTTAGACTTATCTACTTGAAAAGTTAGAAATATATGGGTGCCATTGCTAAAGAAATATATGGGTTTGAACCTTGGTCGTCACAATAACACCACCACCACCCCTTAAGCCACATGTTATGGGAAGAACCCAATGTTTTTCATTGGGTTCATATTAGAGAAGGAGGTGAGTGGAAAACAAACTTTAATAGTAAAGAGGGCTTGTACAATTTTTTAGTTATGTTACTTGGGCTAACCAATGCACTGAGCACATTTATGTGACACGCGAATGAGGTATTGAAAGAAATTTTACAGAAAAATGTTATTGTTTATTTGAATGACATTTTGTTTTTTAGTATTACATTGGAGGAACACCTGGTGCATATTTAATTTTATTTTGAGAAGCTACATATTTGAAAACTAGACATTGTGATCTATAATGGTTTTAATTTAGGCCAAAAAATTTTTAAAAAAGTTGTTAGTCGTATTGTTAAATTAGTTTTTCTTTTGCTATTAATATGGCATTGTACTTGTAGGTCCAAGGCTAAGGGTTAAGTTTCTAGGCCTAAAACAAAATAAAAACCATGAATTTAAAATTTGAAATTTTATGAAATATATTTGTGCTCCAAAATTCATACTCAATCTAAAAAAAGGATATATTCTATAAATACAAATGGGTGCACATTTTAAAATGGCCACCTATTATGAAAAATAAAATGGGTATCCATTTTGAAATGGGTACCTATTTTAAAATCCAAAATGGGTACCCATTCTATTTAGGTAGGACTTTAGGTTTGAGCACCCATTCTTTACAATTTGTGCACCTTTTTTTGTCATAAATTGTTTTGCTTGTGAGACTTGTAGTAAAAGTGAGCTCATATTCTTGCAATTACTTGTCCTCCTAAATATTTTTTACATGGTGTTAAAGAGGAATGTGTTGCTCATATTTTCTTTCAATGTTCTTTTTCTTAGGGGATTTGAAAGTAGTGGTGGCAGATTGGGAACCAACCTTTCTTTAATTGTACTTCTTTGTATAATTTTTGGGCTAGTTTGGGGCATCTTGCTACTTCTAGTTATGTTCTTTTGGTGTCCTAGTATTTAGTCATTTATTTATTTATTGGAAAACATGGTTGGAAATAAATTGTAGAATTTTATAACCATATCAAAGGGTTATTGGGTATGTCTAGTAAAATATTTTGGATTCAATAAAAGAAACAATAGCTTTTAAGTGTTATTTGAATGGTTTCTTAACACTCTATGATATCCAAATTTTGATGAAACTTAATTTGGATCATTTGATTGGATATACTCCTAGCTCCAAGATTAATTATTCTAAAGAGGTGAATAGACAAGGTAAATACTATCATCTTCCTTTTCATTTTTTTTAAATTAATATTAATGGTTATTCTCACAAAAAAATGGGTGCTATGAGGATAGGTAGAGTTAGACAAGATGTTGCCATGATTAAGTTCACTTCCTTTTTTTACTACAGTGAGGATCAATAATAAAAATAAGATGAATGATTGGGAATTCCTTATGGCTCTTGAAATATATTTTCAAATGATTTAGATGAATATAATTTATAAGATGGATTCTATGACTTTGGCTTACCTTTTGAATAATCAAATATTTCAAGAATATTCTTAGATGTTCGCATCTTATATTGAGTTGATTCTTCACTTTTCAAATTTTTTGGAGATTGTCTCATTTGTCCATATCTATAGAGAATGAAATTATATTGTATTCAATTTGGCCAAATGGGCCTCCTATGTTAATTTCACTTGGTTCATGGATTGGATTTCCTTATCTTCTACTCAATATTTGCAATTTATTCAACATCTCCATTATAATTATTTTTCTATTCTTGATGGTCTATAATTTTTCAAGGTTTTGTGTTTTGTCGACTTAATATTTTCTTTTGATTCCTAAAGGCAATGAGTTTGTGAGAAAACTTATTATATTTTTATCCTTTGTAATTTAGTGATAGCTATTTCTATTTAGAAAATTTTGAGTAATTTTCTCATTACTTAATAATATATATTAATATTTTTGGCCAAAGAAAAATTCATTTCTTGTTATAGTTTAGATTATTTTCTTGTGCTTGGATAATTTACAAGCATTAGCAACATGCAATAACATGTGCATACTCATATGGAGCATTTTTGAAAGAAAATAAGAGAACTTTCATCATGGAGCTCTACCACCAAGGTTAAAGTAGAAGAACATGAACAAGCAATAAAAAATTGAATCTTGTTGAACACACCACAAGACTAAGAGGGTCTAGACATCAAATCACTTTTCATATAATCTATTAAACTTCAAACCACACTTAACTTATTATTGAAATTATGAAACATGAAAGAACAAAGCACAACATACATATGAACACCAGATTTATGTGGAAAACCATAGACAAGGATCTCACTACCCCTGAAAGGACTTGCAAAACTAAGGTGCACAAACTTAGGGAAATATACAAAGGACTTGTAGTACTCAGACTCACTATCTTAGGGCAAGATACAAATAAGTGTAGTCACCGACAAAAGGAACACACCTTCTTTCGATAGTGCACATGATCAATAAACTAAAATGAACAAGATCTCCTAATCATGAAATTACTTGAACTACTATGTCAAGAGACCAACATCATGGCAAACACATCTGACCACAAAACTATCTCAACTATCTTTCACACTTTTAAAATATCAAATATGCTTCTGCATCAGTCACATCAATTCACATAAATCCCACATACAACTCATACATTCATACACCTATATATACAAGATAATTCATTAAAACCCTAGTTAAGGGTTGACCATAAATAAAATAAACAATATTACATAAATTCTACCACCGAGACCTGTAGCATCAATTCGGGTCCACTCTAGGAGATAGAGAGGACCCAAATATATCACAACATTATTTCCATGTGATTCTAACAAACGACACACTAGAACACCCTCCAAGGTTAGAATCAAATGAAACATGTAGATAAACAATGTAGCATGCCAAAAAGTCAGCCCAAAACCATTCTCATATACACAAAACGTAATGCAAATATAAACACACCATAGTGAGACCCATATCAACCTTCAAACTCACCAAAGCATATCCAAACAAAAAGAACATGATCTAGATAGGGTACACCACCACAGTCAACTGAATGTTAGGGTTTAGGCAGATCCAGAGAAAATGCAAATCAACAATTATATTTAGATTTGAATACACAAAGATGAATAAAAATACACAACACAAATAACACAAAGATTTAATGTGGTTCACCCAAGGTGGGCTACACACATAGAACATAGTCATCCAGTCTTTTCTTATTATCCAGCAAAATAGTACAACACTATTACAATTCCCTTTACATTCCAACCGCTTATAACATACAATTTTAGGTCAACCTACAAAGTTAGCTTTCTAGAGTTTTTTTCAATGTCATTTTTTTTTTCACGAAAGAAATACCCACCCCCCCCCCCCCCAAATTGAGAAGGATACATAACGAGTGTACAATACTTACATGATCAGTCACCACATACAATAATCTCTCACTTGGAGATTGATCAACCTCCACACCAAACAATCTCCCACTTGGAGACTGATCCTGGATGACACTGTTGCACTTGTAGCTCCCACTGGATAAAACCCCTGGACTTGACTGTTCCTTAATTCTATTATTTTCAATCAAGAAGGCCAATAAAAACTGATGAGGAAATCGACTTCTCCCTTGCGACTACCTTCGTGAACATATCGGTAGGATTTTCACTTGTGTGAATCTTTTCAAGCCATAACTAGCCATCCTCCAAAACTGACCATATGAAGTGGTACTTGAGCTAAATGTGTTTAGTCCTCTAA
Source organism: Cryptomeria japonica (assembly GCF_030272615.1). Lineage (NCBI taxonomy): Eukaryota > Viridiplantae > Streptophyta > Pinopsida > Cupressales > Cupressaceae > Cryptomeria > Cryptomeria japonica. The sequence continues at coordinate 240,765,572 of NC_081405.1, read as the reverse complement.
CTAAGAGCAAAATTATTTGTAACATGAATGACACTCTGGCTATCAGTGTACAATGGACTATCCTCCTACATCTTGCCCAATTCCTCTAGAAAACATTGTAACCAAATCATCTCCTTGCTAGCTTCAATAGAAACTACATACTTAGCTTCAGTGGTTGAAAGTGCAACAACCTTTTGTAGTCTAGAAACCCAACTAACTGCAGTGCCCCCTACAATATAAACATACGATGTAGTACTCCTCCTTGTATCAATAACACCTACCAAATCAGAGTCAACATATCCTCGTAGAGTAGAGTTTGGTCCTCTAAAACATAATTCCTTTGTAGTAGTACCTCTCAAATACCTGAGAATCCATTTAACAATTTTCCAATGTTCCATTCCCAAATTGCTCATATACCTACTCACAATTCCCACTCCATGTGCAATATCTGATCGTGTGCATATTATCACATACATCAGACTTCCAACAACTGACGAATACAAAATGTTAGATAGTTTTTTACCTCTTCCTATGTCTTTAGACACATCTCCTTAGTCAATTTTAAATGAATAGCCAAAGGTGCACCAACTACTTTTGTATTCTACATGTTAAATCTTTTCAACACCTTCTTCATATACTCACTTTGGTGCAAAGTTAATGTTTTTTTTTCTTGTCCCATAAAATCCTCATACCAAGGATTTTCTTAGTTGCACCCAAATCCTTCATAGAAAATGACTTTGCTAATTTCTATTTACGTTCATTTATATGCTACATGTTAGACCCAACAACAAGCACATGCCATCAACATAAAGTAACATGATAATATAACTACCATTATCCAATCTTTTAAAATAAACACAATAATCAAAATGACATCGGTGGTAACCTTGTTCAGCCATGAAACTATCAAATTTCAAATACCATTATCGAGGGTTCTTTCTTTAGCACATACAAACTCTTCTTCAACCTACACACTAACTCCTCTTTACCTTTTACCTCATATCCCTATGGTTGTTGCATGTAGATTTCCTCCTCCAAATCCCCGTGGAGAAAAGTTGTTTTAACATCTAGTTGTTCAAGATACAAGTCTTCTACAGCCACAAGACTTAGAACAGTTCTAATTGAAGTAATTTTTACAACTAGAGAAAAAATTTCATCAAAATCTATACCCTTTTTCTATGCAAAACCTTTTACCACGAGTTTGGCCTTATATCTTTTATGTCCTCCATCCTCCTCCTTCAGCCTATAATCCCATTTATTAGGCAATGCTCTTTTACCTACAGGTAATGGGACTAAGTCTCAAGTCTGATTCTGCATCAAGGAATCCATTTCTTCTTTCATGCCTAGCTACCACTGTTGTTTGACATCCACTAGAATATATTAATAAAATATAATACAAAGAAGGATAAAATAATTCAGGAAGTCTACTTAACCTCATAGAACATCTAACACTTGCAGGAGTTTGTGGGATATTTTGTTGTTGTTGAGCATCAGGTACCAATGACATTTTATTTTTAGGAATCTCATACAGCACCATATATTCCTTTTTGACTTGTTCATGCTTTTTTTTCTCCATTTGATCTTTATACATGACCTTCTCATTGAATATAATATCTCTACTTCTAATTATTTTCCGATTTTCAAAATCCCATAATCGATAACCAAAGTCATCTATTCCATGTCCAATGAAGGTACAATTTTTAGATTTGGCATCAAACTTGGTTTTGTTTTCTTTATTAACATGAACAAAAGCTTCACAATCAAAGGTTTTCATAAAAGAACAATTTACCTTTTTACCAATCCATATCTCCTCTTGAAAGCCACCATCCAAAGGATTTGAAGGTCCTTTGTTTATCAAATAAACATAAGTATGTACAACGTCTGCCCATAAATATAGGGGCAGTCCAGCATGCAATCTCATGCTCCTTGCACACTCCATGATGGTCCTATTCATTCTCTCAAACACACCATTTTCTTGAGGGCTTCTTGGAACTATCTTTTTCCTTTGGATTCCATTGTAAGAATAGTAATCTTCAAATGCTTTGCTACAATTTACTCACCTTCATTATCAGATCTAAGACACTTCAACTTTTTCTTGTCTCATTCTCAATGTAAAAAATTTCTATTTCTTAAATGTTTCAAAAACATTTTATTTCTATTTTAGGAAATACACCCATGTTTTCCTAGTTGCATTATCTATTAAAAAACCATAATAAAAAGAGCCATCAAGAGATGATACCTGAGTTGGTCCCCATATATCTGAATGCAAAAAATATGATATCTCTCTCTTCTTCTCTTTCCCAACATTCAAAAATCTAACTCTTTTCTATTTACCATAAACACAGTTTTCACAAAAATCTAAATTAATCTACTTCAGTCCTAGTAGCAAATTTTTAGAGTGAAGGATTTTCATCCCTTTCTCACTCATGTGCCAATTCTCTAGTGTCGTAGTTTTGTATATATCCTTGCAACATCTAATGTATCTATCTCTATAGTAAATTTTTTCTATAGCAGCTAAGGTAGAATAAAAATTACCACTACACAAATACAATGTGCCTACCTTTGCACCTTTAGCTACTACTAATGCACCTTTAGTGACCTTCTAGAAATTGTCTGTAAAGGTAACTATGCAGCCTTCACTACCCGATTATCTTTTAGAAATTAATTTTCTTCTTAGATTAGGGACATGCCTTACCTCCTGCAACATCTAATCATTTCCATTTTGAAACTTGATTTTTATCTTGCCTTTTCCAACAATCTGATAGGGCTCATCATCACCCAAATATACCTATCCAAAATCACTTTGAAAATAATCTAGAAAATATTTTCTATGGGGTGTAGCATGAAATGAAGCCCCTAAATCTATTACCCAAGAATCATTAACATTATCCAAACATAGAATTAAGGCATCTTGTAAAGTATTACTTGCAACATTGGCTTCCTTACCATCATCTTCATTTTTTTCTCTTTGGTTTTTTTTTTAGACCAACAATCTTTTTTTAGATGTCCTGGATTTCCATAGTACCAACAATCCTTTCTTCCTCTAGATTGAGAGTGTCCTTTCTTTGACTTCCCTCGTTAGTTCTCATGATTTCTTGGGTTTTTTCCTCTTTCCTTTGGTCTTCCCTTTCTCTCTACATTCAAAGCAGTACCCAATGATGTCGAAGTCTTACCTATGCTTTTTCATCGCATTTCCTCGCTTAGGATAACACCAACAACATCATCAAATTTTAAGTTTCTTGTTGTTCGCAACAAGGTAGAAAACTAAGATGGGGGGGGTGAACCAATTTGCTCAAAAACTTAACTTAATTCAAACTCAATTTCAAATCTTATAATAAACAATGAAACCATAAACCAACACCACATCAACAACACACATAACACCAATTTTTTTGACGTGGAAAACTCAGTTAAGGGAAAAACCACATGGTGGGAACCTACCCACAATGAGATAATACCATGTTAGGAGTACATATGAAATATTACAATGGGGAATGCACATGCATTCAGGCACACTGCCTAGAGCTCACTGCTCAAATGACATAACAAGAAGGGCAACAACCCTAAGGAAGACTCATTGTCCTACAAAAACATTCGGATTACATCCAGAGGATCATGAACTGATAGAATAGAATCTCCTCATTCTTGGTTATAGTTCTGGTTAAGAACACAGTCTGATCTTCTCTGCCACACTTCTTCTCTACTATCAAAAGATCAAAACATTATTCACACACATAGATACCTCTCTCACATGATTATTACATATATTTATATAAATCATCAACCTATATTTCAAGGTTAGCTCAACACACATCACAAATTACAAGAACATGATACAACAATGCATGCAGACCAAAACAATGTCATCTAAGGTATAGTTTTGACCCAAATCACCACCTCGAACGTGAAACACCTTCAACAATTATGCCACAAATATCCACAACATGGTACAATCATCATGAATGTCGCATAACATGAAGAACTCCACCGGATCAAGAAGATCATCACTGACGTGCACAACAATCAATGCAGACCATCAACACAGATAGGACCCAATCTAGAAACATCCACAAGCACCATGAATTACCACATAAACAACCGCAACATCACCACTTACTAGAATATTCATCATCATTATATCGAACCTAAGAACACCACTAAATTGACTATCAAACTGAAAGATTCACTTGCGAACCTCCAAATCATGAACCATCTGAATTGAGGACACATATGAATGTCCCAAACACTACCAAATTTACAAACCAAGATATTGCAATTTCAGAGCAATGCAAAGCAAAATCTAGAACACTAATCAACAAAAACAATTGAATACCAACACTAATACCAGATCTCATAACTCGATCAGATCATCATGCGAACCACTAAACCTTTAGTTGAATCATCTAGAGATACTTATCTTAAAACCCTTTAAACTGCAACAACTCATTTGTAACACACTAGCCAAACCAACTCATCCAATCTAATTGCAACACTGGAACATAGGAATATGTTGACATCAATGACAACATATCATTCCAGCAAACTTCTCAACAATATCCAACAATCTCCCCCTTTAGCATTGATAACAACATATAAATTTGAAAAACAATCAATGCAAAGAAAGAAATCAATTACCAACAATCTCCCATAACTCTGAATATTCTCCCCCTGAGATCATGCACATGATATGGCAGTTTTTCACATGCTCTCTCCCCCTTTGACATCAATGCAAAAGGTGCACACAACACAAATCATGATTCTCTCCCTCTTGGAACTAACACTTTCTCCCCCAAAACTAATAAATTTGAATACCAAAACCACAACACAGACTACTCCCCCTGCGTTGCAACCTCACTCATCAATCTGGATCACCAGATATCTATATGAAGTCCACCTGACTGATGCAACTTGTAGACGTATAAAAATGACCATATTCCCAAATGAATATTTTATGTTCATTCCTCTATTTAATTAAGTAAATTATTCAATTTATTTAGTTAAATTCACTAAAACCTTCTACATTATTTAATTAAATCATTTTATTTAATTAAATCCCTTTCTCTCTACTTTTAATTAATTTAATTAAATAGTTCACCCCAAATTGAAAAATCTAATAGTAACCAAATTGAAATAAATTAATTTAATTCTAATTAAATTTTATTTTCCCCACCCACTTGCATTTTCCTACATCTCCCACTTACCTTCTAAACCCCCTTCGTAAATTCTTCTAGATTCTTCGAATCCTAATCAATTAGCCCAAACCCATCCATTATCCCTTTTCCCTAAATTTGAGGAGGTCACTTCTCAAATTTAGAGTAAAGTCTTCAAAATGCATTAAAGCCTTTATCCATTAACTTGTTGAATGCCCCCAAATTTGGAAGGACTCTTACAAATTTGTCCCCAAAGTCTTCAAATCATTAATGGTTAACTAACTCTTAGTGGCATGGTTAGAGAGTTTTTGCCTAACTTAACCTCCATCTAACCCAAGGGTCTCATCAAGCATTTATTGCTTTGACCATAGTTATCCCTTTAACCATTGCACAAGAGTTTATCCTTTGGGTAAAAGCTTTATCCAATGGATAACCTTAACCTAACCTTAACCCTTACCTCCTAGGGTAACCATGAGGTCTTCTCAAGAATTTAATGCTTCCTACCTCTCCTCTCAACCAACCTCTTGTTGACAATTGTCACCATTTCATTGGTGAAAATTGGAAACATGGATTGACAACTTTCAATCTTGACCCTTGATTAACTCTTTCAATCCTGGCCATCCATTGCCCTATTTTTGCTATAAATAGAGCTCTCCTTCCTCCATTTTAAGGATCCAAGTTTCATGCATCTAATCTATAGTCATTTTAATCTAGCATTTAACCTCTGTTTGGATAGGAATCATCTTAATAAGCATTTTAAGAAGCATCTCCATAATCATAGAAAATTCATGTTAGGATAGTATATCATGTTAGGATAGTATCACTACTAATCTTGTCATCTTATAATCTAGTTTATTGCATTTATAGAATCATGCATAGATGGGATGCATTCTCATGTTAAAATTGATCAAAAGCCTCCCTCATTCTTGCATTTGTCATCCCTAAACCACTTTGCTCAGTGATCTGAGAGCAAAGGTATTGGTTTGAGGGACCTTGTGAGATAGAGAACCATGGAACCAACCTTGGAAAGTTGAGTCATCCTTCATGACTCCATAACTTGCACCAAGAAGTCTTGTGGGTGTGTGAACAAGCCTCTTTGAGCTCCACTTTTCACGTTTTGAGTTTCATTGACCCGCTTTTCCCGCATATTTTTTTTGGTGCCCACTGTGGGGAACTACCCCATTAATCAAATCAGTTTTCAAAAATAAACACTTTTGCAGGTACGCGTGAAACAGGATTCATCACATAGGGAACATCCCTTAGCGCATCTGGTTAACATTATAGCGCATCTCATACACTGTTTAGGGTGTGGGGTTTACACTCTAGCTCATGAAGTCCTTAGCTTAGCACATCATCCTTACTAATCTTTTCCTGTAGGTCTCAACATAGGAGAACAACAGAGTAGCACATCTGAAAAATAGTCTAGCGCATCAGGCTTGTCCTATAGCGCATCCGGATTACATTGTAGCGTGTATAGTTTGTTCTGTAGCGTATCACAAATAGACGCAAAAAATAAAAGCTGTAACCGAATGCGAAATTAGACTTGTTTAAGTCCACATTTGTCTAATGATTTTGCTTGTTATTTTGCAAGTTTCTAACAATTTTCTTGCAAATAGGAGCTCCATTTTTAGGATCATTAAGATAGTTTAGAGTTTTTACTAACTTAGATAAGTTAGTTAAAATTTGAACCTCTTTTAAGTTTTCTTAAAACTGAACTCACATTTCATTTGGGATACCTAAAAAGAATCACAATGAAAATCTTTCTTGCTTTCATAGGAGAAAAACTTTTCTATTTGGGCTACTAAAAGGAACAAGACAAATCTTTTATTTTTGCAAGCAAAGACTAAAAAGAACCTCACCATCCTTTGGTGCATAAAAGGATCAATTTTATTTCATTTTTTTATTTTATTATTTTTGCAAGGAAAAAGAACCACACTTGAAATTTTGTTCACAATCAAAGAGGGAAGGTCTTCCCCTTTGGATCAATTTCTTTTGTTGACCAAGCATCGAAGTTTTCTTTGTTGACCCGGTTCTTTTCCTAGATTAGAAAATCATTGCTTTGAAGGAAATAAAAGAAACACCATGTTTTTGTGGAACAACATCTCCATATAGATCTTAAAAAAAAATCATTGACTTGAAAGGTAAAAAGAACCTTGTTTGCCTTGTCTCGAAAGTAGAAGGTATATGCTCTCCCTTTAACTAGGTGATCAAAAAGCTAGACTACTCTTACGCTTTCAGTCATACAGCATTGAAATCCTTTAGCAGGCCTGCCTTCCTGAGGGGTTGAAAGACTCTTAAAGCCATTTTTGGCCGGTGTGAAGGGAATGACCTAAGTGGGAAACAACTTTGAAGCCAAGTGTTCCAACCCACTATAATCAAATGTGGAAAGTGACAAAAGTCTTTTTCAACGGTTGCACGCAGCGATTAGCCTTCCCCCAGTATCCTTGAGATATTTAAAGCCTTTGTTCTAAAGGTTGGGAAGCCTCCTGAGGGATTTTATCACTGACGGCTGAACAGGAAGCCTGATTATGAACCTTAGCATAGAAACTTTGAGCCGAGTCAGTAACCTGACATTTGTAATATCATAGTGCAAGGGTGGGGAAGAATTCGCCCCCAAGATCGCTCACCATATATCTCCCAAGATAACTACTCAATTGTGAAGCAATTCACTTTGAGTAAATTTCTAGCAAAAGGCAAAAAAACAGGCACCCTCTAGGGGGTGGCACAGTTGTTTGAGCTGATGGAGTATCGAGACTAGTGGGCTATAGTATTACTTATGATCCTTGAATAAAGAGTCTTTTTGAAGTGAGTTCTTTATCTCCAAACCTATTAAAACATTGGGGATTTGAACACATCCTCACAAAAAATACACTTATTGTTTAAATTAGACAAAATGGTTGTCTCTTTGGTGTCGTGCTTTCATTGGTTACTTTAGAAAATCATCTATCAACATTAAAAACTCAAGGCAAAACTCCAAAAATTGCAAAAAACAATCAATTCAGGGCAGTTTAGCACGTAAGAGAAACATCTTAGCGCGTGGCAATCATACTTTAGCACATCGAGCCTTGTCCTTAGTGCGTAAAGTATTAACAGTAGCGCTTCACCGAAATTTAAAATCAACAGTAATAGTTAACGCGTTCTGAAAATAACTTAGCACGTGGAAGCATCAAATTAGCACATGACAGTCAACCTTCAGCGCATAGAGTATAAATAGTAGCACGTCAGCAGCCAATATTGGTGCATGATCTGTTGAAAAACAAAGAAAACAAATTTAACCAGTAAAACCAGTTAGCGTGTAGCAGGGGCAGCATAGCGCGTGGAGTACTTTTGCTAGCACATTAAGGACATTCTGTAGCGCATGGCATCTCTGTTTCAGTGCGTGGTCAAAACTAGAAAAATAGGGGGCAAAATAGAGGTCAAATTGGAAAATTTTGAAAACATTTTCGAAAACCTCCTTTCATCAGCCTGAACTTCATCAAATCAGAATACCAAAAACAGAGTATCCAAGGCTATTTCTAAAAGCAAGTTTATAATCAAAAGTTGTCCAAACATCTAAAACTGGTCACACAATAAACATATCTATCCTATCAAAATCAGGAAACATCATCACAAGTGGCAAATAGGTCCTTTTTATCTAACGGATTTTATCCCAAAAACACACTTGTTTTAAAAACTCCAAGTTGTCAGATCGAGTTTCCATATCGGGAAAGCTCTATTCCATATGATTTGACGCACTTTGTCGTGAGGGCGAATCTAAACCTTCACTTTGATAAAGTAAAACTTGAGTTTCCAAAACAAGATAAACTGAATCCAAAACAAATTCAAAGGAAACCATTGATCGCTTATGCATGACTAATCCTCATATTCTAAGAAGAAAGAATATGTATCATAATACTAAGTTGAAGAAAAAACAACCAAGTTCTTCAAAATTTGCCAAAAGAAATAAATTTTTATACATCAATTGTCAACTCTTCAAATCTCATCAAACATTCCTTCATCATGTACGACTCTATATTCAGAACAAATGAAATGAATTTGACAAGGAACCTTTGAAGACTAGAGCATTCTGTCAAAAATCCGCATTCAATCAAAAAATCAATCATGGGGGAAAGATCAATCCAACATTCTTTCCCGATGAGTGCATCACTTACAACATACCCCAATTTGAACCACCAACCCCTGAACGACATATCAAAGAGGATTTTATCCCCTTTATCACAAAAATTTTCTACTAGATGCCTACTGTTACTCGCTCTCAACAGAACAAACAAAGCGAAACACCACCAGAATCAAGCATGAATTGGAGATTATCTAATCCTTTTGAAGGTCCACATCTAGAAGACACCGAAATTTCTGAAGAACTTCTTCAAGAATGTCAAGAAAGTGATTCATTTCAAAAACTTGTGGAAAGACTCATGGAAAATGACAAAGAAAAATATTTGCTCATGTTCACAAGCAAAGGAGTTAAACTTCCGGAGGACTTAGACACGGACATTTTTAGAACTGGCTCTCGACATTACAAATATCAAGAACGACAAAAAGAAGAAGAAGCATGTGACCCTGAGCAAGATATCCCGGAACAAAATATCCTAGAGAAAAACATCCCCGAGCACAACATGTTGTTCCATACACCATTTCAACCTAGAATTAATGCAAGGGAAGAATTCTTTCCTTGACAAAATAATGCACCTTTGATTGCTCTTACTCAACAAGTACAAATGTTGCAAAGACAAATGCAAGACATGCAACAAGGGACAATAATATGGTATTCATTAAATGAAATTTGTCCTTATCCATTTGATAGAAGATTGAACATGGTTCCTTTTCCTCCAAACTCAGATGTTCCCAAATTTGACAAGTATGATGGGAAAAGTGATCCCCGTGTTCATGTTTGAGAATTCTGCACAATGAGTCTTGAATTTGCTCATGATGACACCTATTTGATGAGGTTATTCCCAAGAAGCTTGGGAGGAAAAACAATGGAATGGTTATCCAAAATCACACCTCCTGTCAGATCATTTGATGAATTAGTCAAAAAATTCATAACTCAATATTCCTATAACATTCAGCATGCTATCACCATGTTAGATGTCTGTAACACCAAATAGAAAAACAATGAAACATTCATGGTATTCCTTCAACGTTGGCGACATATGGTTTCAAGATATCCCCGAGATATCTCTGAAAAGGAGAAAATGGAAATTTTCATCGACAACTTAAATGATGAGATGAGTTATAGGCTCAAACTCCAATGCATACCATCTTTCGCTAAATTGATTGAGAATGGCATTCAAGTGGAAGAAGCATGTGTCAAGAAAGGAACGCTAAAATTCTTCAAAGAAGGAACAAGTTCATCCAATTACAACAACCAAAACAACAACAACTTGGACAAATCTATATTCTGAACCAGAAACAAAAACAATGGAAATGAAGGAGGCAACAAATCAAATGATCCAAAATCTAAGCAGCCCGTGCTCGCATTATCAGAAAATCCTCAAGCTACAAAGAATCCCAAAGGTGCTAACCCAGACACTAACGCTTATGCACCGAATACCAATCAAGATCAACACAACACCAACAACACCAACAACGCTCAAAATAATCACACAAATTGAGGGCCTAATAACAATTCATGAGGTAACACCAACAATTTGCAAAAACCTGTCTACACACAATTGGGACAATCACTGGAGTCAGCATTCAGAGAACTCCTAGCAAACAAAATTATCTCTTTACCAACAATTAGCAACTATGAACCACAAATCAAACCACCTTGGTGGAATGACTCGCACTTTTGTGATTTTCATCGCAACAAAGGTCATCAAACAAATGATTGCATGAGACTGAAAAACATTGTCCAGGACATGATTGATAGAGGTGATTTAACGATGGATGGTCTCAAGACAAATGGTGACCATGGAGCCTTTAAGAATCCTCTTCCAAACTACAACAAGGATGGAGCTTCAACCTCAAATGATACACGTGGGGCTCATATTAATCACATCTACAATAACACTATCAATCATATATCAAATGTAGACAATCAAGTAAACATCATCACAATCCGAGATCATCATGATCATGAATCCATCAATGTAACAACCAGAGCTCAAAAATATGTCTTGAAGGGACATATGTCAACAACAAACACCATACCCAAAGTTTAATATGATCTAGTTAGCCAACTGCACAAAACTCTTGCTCAAATATCTATTCTGGAGTTGCTAAAACTTTTGCCCAAATACAAAGACATATTGGAACAAGCGTTATTAGAAACAAATGTACCTCAAGATCTGGATGCTGACAAATTCCAGGCCATGGTCGCTCATATGACAGGGCCTCATAATCTCACTTTTTCTGAGCATGATAATATCTCATTGAGCCATCCACATAATACTCCTCTCCATATTGAAGTCATAGTCTATAAACACCAAGTAAAATGAGTATTAATAGATGGAGGAGCTAGACTTAATATTTGTACCTTAAAACTTATCCGTGCATTAGGCTTTTCTGAAGAGTCTATTGATCCACGCAAGAAGATCACCATAAAGGCATATGATGATGAAGAAAGATCATCTAAAGGAACCGTGATGTTGCCTATTCAGGTAGGACCGATACAAAAGGATACTATGTGTCAGGTCTTAGACATAGACCTCACATACAATATCTTATTAGGTCGACCCTGGATACATGAAATGCAAGCAATACCTTCTACATATCACCAGTGTGTCAAATTTCCCTATAATGGCTAGGAGGTTTCTATATCAGCTGATCATAATCCATTTCAACATTGTAATGCAATGGGGGCAGCCCAGGACAACTTGGTTCCACATAATAGAGAAAAGAAAAATTCCTTAGCACTAGATCTTCAACAGGAAAAGTCCAGAGATTTCAAGTAAAAACTAAAAATCAAAGAGCAAGGCATGGGGGAATACTCTTTGGAACCCATATATTTGGACAACTTACCAACATCACCTAGATCCCATGGATTGCCTACAACATCAACACATCAAGCAACTCAGCCCATCACCAAGTTTGATGGTACATTCATCCAACTTGACACTCTAGCACATGAATCTGAGGAAAAGGACATCCATAGTTGGCTATACAAAGATGAAGAAGAAGATAGAGCAACTACTATGGAAGTAGCTATACCAACCCACTTATATGGAAAAGGCTACTTAATCATGCAGCAAATGGGATACGGTGGCAAAGTGTTGGGGTTTCAAGCAGATCCGAAGCAAATATGAACTAACAATTATATGCAGATTTAAATACAAAAGATAAAGGAATAAAATAGGACACAGATAACACAAAGATTTAACGTGGTTCACCCAGAATGGGTTACGTCCACCATACACAGTCATCCAATCTTTCTTATTATCCAGCAAAAATAGTACATCAACCTTACAATGCCTTAAGCATCCAACCACTTATAACATGCATTTTTAGGGCAACAAACAAAATCGACCTTTTTAGGGTTTTATTACAATGTCGGTTTTCATCAACAAAAAAATGGCAAGGATACATGCTGAGTGTACAGTACTTTGCTGATCAGTTGCCACATATCAACAATCTCCCACTTGGAGACTGATCAGGCTCCACACCGAACAATCTCCCACTTGGAGACTGATACTACATGACACCACTATACATGCAACATCTGCTGGATAAAACACTAGGACTCGACTAGTATAAATTCCACAATTATCAATCAAGAAGACCAATAGAAACTGATGAAGAAATTAGCTTCTCATGTGGAACTGCCTTTGTGAACATATCGGCAGGATTCTCACTTGTGTGAATCTTCTCAAGCCATAACTGACCCTCCTCCAAAACAGTCTGGATGAAGTGGAACCTGAGTTGAATGTGTTTTGTCCTTGAATGAAAAGCAAAATTCTTCGTAAGATGAATGGCACTTTGGCTATCAGTATACAATGGGCGATCCTCCTGTGTCTAACCCAATTCCTCCAGAAAACATTGTAACCAAATCATCTCCTTGCTGGCTTTTGTAGCAGCAACATACTCAACTTCGGTGGTTGAAAGTGCAACAACCTTTTGCAGCCTAGAAATCCAACTAACTACAGTTCCCCCTATAGTAAAAACATACCCTATAGTGCTCCTCCGTGAATCAATATCACCTGCCAGATCAGAGTCAACAAATCCACTCAGAGCAGCATTAGATCTTTCGAAACATAATGCCTTCGTAGTGGTTCCTTTCAAATACCGAAGGATCCATTTCACAACATTCCAATGTTCCATACCTGGATTACTCATAAACCTACTCACAACTCCCACTGCATGTGCAATATCTGGCCTTGTGCATACCATTGCATACATCAGACTGCCAATAGCTGATGAATACAGGATGTTAGACATTTTATTAACCTCTTCTTGTGCCTTTGGGCACATCTCCTTAGTCAATTTGAAATGACTAGCCAAAGGTGTACTAACTGCTTTTGCATCCTGCATGTTAAATCTTTTCAACACCTTCTTTATATACTCACTTTGGGACAAATTCAAGGTTCTATTTTTCTTGTCCCATGTAATCCTCATACAAAGAATTCACTTAGCTGCACCCAAATCCTTCATAGCAAATGACTTGGCTAATTTCTGTTTAAGATCATTTATGTGTTACATGTTAGAACCAGCAACAAGCATGTCATCAACATAAAGCAACAAGATAATATAACTGCTATTATCCAATCTCTTAAAATATACACAATGATCAGAATGACATCTATGATAACTATGTTCAGTCATGAAACTATCAAATTTTAAATACCATTGTCGGGGTGCTTGCTTTAGGCCATTCAAAGTTTTCTTCAACCTACACACCAAGTTCTTCTTACCTTTGACCTCATATCCCTGTGGTTGCAACATGCAAATTTCCTCCTCCAAATCTCCATGGAGAAAAGATGTTTTGACATCTAATTGTTCAAGATGTAAATCATCTATAGCCACAAGACTAAGTACAGTTCTAATTGAAGTCATTTTTACAACTAGAGAAAATATTTCATCATAATCTATACCCTTTTTCTATGCAAAACCTTTTACCAGAAGTCTGGCCTTATATTTTTTCTAACCTCCTTCCTCCTCCTTCAACCTATAAACCCATTTGTTAAGCAAGGCTCTTTTTTCTACAGGTAAAGGGACTAAGTCCCAAGTCTTATTTTTCATCAAGGAGTCCATCTCCTCTTTCATGCCTAGCTCCCACTGTTGTTTGGCATCCACCTGCATTGCTTCTTCATATTCTTCTGGTTCACCAGAATCAGTTAATAATATAGAATACAAAGAAGGAGAAAATCTTTCAGGGGGTCTACTTGACCTCGTAGAACATCTAACACTTGCAGGAGTTTGTGGGACAACCTGTTGTTGCTGAGCATTAGGTACCTGTGGCATTTCATTTTCCGGAATCTCATCCGACACCACATATTCTTGTTTGTCCCGTTCATGCTTCTTTTCCTGCATCTGTTCTTTATACATAACCTTCTCACTGAATATAACATCTCTACTTCTAGTTATTTTCTTATTTTCAAAATCCCATAACCGATAGCCATATTCATCTATCCCATATCCAATGAAGGTACATTTTTGAGATTCAGCATCAAGCTTGGTTCTGTTTTCTTTATCAACATGGACAAAAGCTTCACAACCAAAGGTTTTTAGAAAAGAATAATTTACCTTTTTACCAATCCATGCCTCCTCTGTAATACCACCATCCAAAGGGGTTAAAGGTCCTCTATTTATCAAATAGACAATAGTATGTACAACATCTGCCCAAAAATGTAAGGGCAATCCAGCATGCAATCTCATGCTCCTCGCGCGTTCCATGATAGTCCTATTCATTCTCTCTGACACACCATTTTCCTGTGGAGTTCATGGAACTGTCTTCTACTTTCTAATCCCATTTAAGGAGAAGTAATCTTCAAATGCCTTGCTGAAATACTCACCTCCATTATCCGATCTGAGACACTTCAACCTTTTTCCTATCTCATTCTCTACCAAAGCTTCCATTTCTTAAAAGTTTCAAAAACATCTAATTTTTGTTTTAGGAAATATACCCATGTTTTTTTTGTTGAGTCATCAATAAAAATAGCATAGTAACAAGAGCCACCAAGAGATGATACCTGAGTCAGTCTCCATACATCTGAATGCACAAGCTCTAACTTCTCACTCTTCTTCTCTTTCCCAACCTTGAGAAATCTGACTCTTTTCTGTTTGCCATAAACACAGTTTTCACAGAACTCTAAATCAATCTTCTTTAGTCTTGGCAATAGATTTTTGGAGTGAAGGATTTTCATCCCTTTCTCACTCATGTGCCCAAGCCTATGGTGCCACATTATCGAATCTATTCTTGCAACATCTATTACTGATGTCCCTGCAATAACTTTATCTGTAGCAGCTAAGGTAGAGTAAGTGTTACCAGTACACAGATATAATGTACCTACCTTTGCACCTTTAGCTACTACTAATGATCATTTACTGGCCTTCTAGATATTGTCTGAGAAGGTAACTATGCAACCTTCATTACCTAGATGCCCTGCAGAAATTAAATTTCTTCTTAAGTTAGGAACATGTCTTACCTCCTGCAGAAACCAGTCATTACCATTATGCAACTTGATCTTTATCTTTCCTTTTCCAACAATTTGACAGGGCTTATCATTGTTAGTGTAGGTTTTTTTATTTTCCTTATGTTAGGGGGTATTTATTTTTCCTACAGATATATTATTAAGCTTGCTTAGGTTATTAGGTGTGGTTAATATGAGGACACGTGGCGGAATACATTAGCTACATGTGTAACTCTCCACCTCACATGGGTAGTTGAGTTACACACCCTCTTTTGGCTTGTTGTGCCACCTCTCATAACCACTATTTTGTCATTTCCTAAGTGGGTTATGGGGTAGTTGGGTTTCTCACCCTCTTTTGGCCTTATGTGCCACCTCTTATAACTCCTTTTTTGTTTTCATGTAAGGAGATTATGCCACATGTTTTGGCATTTACCAAGTAGGTAAAAACCTCCCACCTTTTATGGGGTAGTAGGTAAAACCTCCCACTTTTTATGGAGGTGGGAGTTAATGCACCTCTTGGTTGTATATGCTATTATTTTTCTATATAATAAGCAATATACTCTCACCTTCACAAGTGAAGTGATAGCTCGGTGAGAGTCTTCTCTAAATTCTCTTCTTTATCTCTATTTTTCTCTCATATCAGATTTATCTTCATTCAGCTATTTTGATCTTCGATCATCCGTTGCTTGGAGTTGCATGTGATCTATGACCGACATCAGATCCTGGCTCAATTCTTGCTTCTCATAGAATTTAACATGGTATCAGAGCCGTGTTGTCTGGTATAGCTCATTGCTTTTCTGATTTATTTGAGAGATTTGAGATTGTTAGATAGCTAATATTTTTCTTAAAAACCAAGTATGCTCTTCTCCTGCATTTTCGTGTGATCTGGAGAATCAGAACAGTTTAAAGGAAAATAAGCTTCTAGTTAAATCTGGTTTTATATATGTGTTCTTTAAGATCTGGGTGATTGCAGCATTTTTGGTAATATTGGAGGCTTCTTTAACATTTCCAGAGTGTCCAGAAGGCTTGTGAAAATCATAAGTGACTTTTATTTCACCAAATTCAGAGTTTGGAGAACATAGTAAAAACAAATTCAGAGTACTTGACGGAAAGCTGGAAATGAGCACTCTTCATAATTGTAGGTCTTATTGAAATATTCTACCCTTCTTTGTTAGATATTGCAGGTTGAATAAGCTGCATGTTTTTTTTCCCCTTCTAGAGATCATATCTTTCTTCTCACAATTCTATTTTACAGAAATGAATAGTTGTTGGAAAGGTATTAAGATACATTGAGCAGCTATAAGGCTAATTTTTTCAGATTTTGTGTTAAATTTATATGTATTTAAACTTTCTATTTTGGCCATTAAAGCCTTAGAAAGAATTGTAATCTGATAAAAGCCTTGTAAATGCACTAATTATAAAGTGCCAACCTTGTAATATTTGGGGGGGGGTGATTTCAAAGACTAGTGAAAAGGGGGGGTGTCTCTTGTGTCTTCTTTCTTGCACTCTTCTTGACTCTTTGCAATCTTCTTTTCTGCTATCATGGATGCATCTACAGTTCCACTTTTAACACCATATAATTACTTTGAATGGAAATCTAAGATGATAATATATCTGAAAAGACATGGATATCATCGTGTTACTATGGGACTTGAAACTGAACCTCAAGATGCTGCAGAAAAGATTAAATGGTTTAATAAATGTGATGAAGCTTTTGGTACATTGTGCATGTCAGTCTCTCCTGACCTTCTTTTTCACATTGAATCTGCTACTACACCAAATGCAGTATGGACTACTTTGGGAAACCTCTTTGGTAAGCAGGATGAACTAAGAGGTCATCAATTGGAGAATGAACTCATAGGGTTGAATCCAACCAATTTTGATACTATATAAGACTTCTTCACTAAACTTAAGTCTATAAGATTGCAGTTGGAACAGTGTGGAACTAAGAAAGATGATAAGCAACTGATCTTGAGTATTCTTTCTAAGCTTGGTCCTAATTATTCAGTGTTTGTTTCTACATTCTATGCTACCAAATGTGCCCTAGGTACCACATTCAAAATGCCTTCTTTAGATGATTTTGCTGCAGAACTCACTAGGGAGCAGGACAAATTGGTTCAAATGGGTACAATAAAGCCCTCTAAGTCACATGCCTTAGTTGTAAATCAAGGCACAAAAGAACATAAAGGGTCTAGTAAGCAAGATAAGAAACAAAAGAACCAAGGAGAGAAGAAGAAAGATCAGAAATCTGCTACTTCAAAAGCAGACAATGAGACCTCTTCATCAAAAGGTGAACAACCTAAGAAGGAGAAGGTCAAGTGTTCTTATTGTAAGAGGCCTGGTCATGATGAACATAAGTGTTTAAAGAAACAAATTGATCACCTTTCAAATCTTCTTGCAAAGAATAATATCAAGGTTCCTGATTCAGTCAAACAGAGTTCATCAGAAGGATCTTCTAAGGACATAGATAAGAGTAAGGGGAAAGGAAAGGGTAAGGCCCTAGTTGCTATTGCTTCACAACCAAATTCTTGGATAATTGACTCAAGTGCTTCACACCACATGGCTTCTTCAGAAGATGATTTCACATCTTTAGAGCCATGTTCTATGCCTTCCATCCTAATGGGTGATGACACTCCTGTTGAAGTGCATGGGAGAGGGTCTGTTGATGTGGGTGAAGGAACATTTCAAGATGTCCTTTGTGTTCCATCTTTATCAACTAATCTCCTATCTGTTTATCAGATCACTCACACTGGTTCTGGCAAGCGAGTTGAGTTCACATCAGATGTAGTGGTAATCAGCGAAATGCATAATGGGTCTACTGTTGCTGTGGGAAAAGAAGATCATCATTCTAGATTATATCAGTTTTCTCACTTTGTTCCTGACTCTCCTTCGACAGTTTTACTCACTCATGTAGATGAGGTGAGTTGTTTGTGGCATCAACGGTTTGGCCACTTGAACTACCGTTACTTGCAACAACTCAGTCAACAAGAAATGGTTTCAGGGTTGCCTTCTATTTGATTTTCTGATGGAGTTTGCCAGGGGTTCATTCTTGGTAAGCATCCAAAGGAGAAGTATGATAAAGGTAAAGCTTGGAGAGCTACACAACTATTGGAGTTGGTACATAGTGACTTGGCAGGACCATTTCCACAACCATCTTTTAGCAAGGCTAGATATGTCTTGACATTTATTGATGACTTTTCCAGATATACATGGGTTTACTTTCTCAAACAAAAGTCTGAAGTCTTTGAAAATTTTCTAGATTTCAAAGCTTTTGCAGAGAAACAATCTGGGAAGTTCATCAAGATTCTGCGTACAGATAATGGGGGTGAATATGTTAATAATCAGTTTGAACAGTTTTGTGCTTCAGAAGGTATCAACATGCAGCACACAGTTCCATACAGTCCTCAACAAAATGGTGTAGCAGAACGAAAGAATAGGTCCTTGAAGGAGATGGCTAATTGTATGATTCACTCCAAGTCTTTGGCACCTCAGTATTGGGCAGAGGCCATCAACTGTGCGTGTTACATCCAGAATCGAGTTCCTCATAAAGATGTGAAGGGGGTAACTCCCTTTCAAGCCTGGACTGGTCGAAAACCCACAGTTAAACACTTTAGAGTGTTTGGTTCTCTTGCATGGGCCCACATTCCAGCTGAAAAACGCAAGGCTATGGATCCACAGAGTAAGCCGTGCATATTTGTTGGATATCCAGATGATGTCAAAGGGTATAGGCTTCTCCATCCCACTACTCATGAGTTGTTCATTGAGAGGAGTGTTCATTTTGAGTAGAGTTCTTCTAGTTCTTCTCATACCACTTCTCCATCCACTATCATATTGGAGAAATTGCATTATGATGACAGTTCTTCAGAGGATCTTAATCCTCCTAATCTTGATGAGGAGTCTTCTTCCTCTACTTCAGATGGTGATAGTGATGATGAGGATTCACATTCCTCTCATAGTCATCATTCAGAGGTTGATGATTCTCCCCCAGACTCTCCAGCCTCAATGCCTCTTTGGGCTCGACAAACTTTTGAGTCAGCAGGAGATTGGCTTGGTGATCCATTAGATACTAGAAGAACAAGGTCACAATTTCAGCAAGCTCCACATCTCTTCATTGCTTCAGCTTCTAATCCACAGTCCTTTCGAGAAGCTTCAGGTGTTCCTAAGTGGGATGCTGCAATGCAAGAAGAGTTCAATTCCTTGGAAAGGAATCACACATGGGATTTAGTTCCTCTTCCTAAGGGAAGGAAACTTGTTCGATGCAAGTGGATCTATCGAACAAAATTTGCAGCGGATGGGTCGGTTGATAAGTATAAGGCTCGCTTGGTAGCAAAAGGTTTTTCCCAAGTTCCAGGGGTTGATTACTCTGAGACTTTTTCTCCAGTTGCTAAGATGAATTCCATCCGACTTGTTCTTGCTATAGCTGCAGCCCATCGTTGGGAAGTTCATCAGATGGATGTGAAGAGTGCATTTCTTCATGGTGACCTTCAGGAGGAAATCTACATGGAGCAACCACAGGGGTTTGTTCAGGATCCTTCACTTGTGTGTCGACTTCAAAAGTCTCTCTATGGCCTCAAACAGGCTCCTCGAGCTTGGTATGCCAAGATGGACTCATTCCTTCTGACAATTGGTTTCACTCGGTGCCATTCTGATCCAAACGTATACATTCTGCAACAGGATGAAACTCTCACATTTTTGGTTCTCTATGTTGATGACTTGTTACTCACAGGGAGTCACTCATCCACCATCAAAGTAGTGAAAATTGCTCTACATGATAGATTTTTGATGTCAGACTTGGGTCTTCTGCATTACTTCTTGGGAATTGAGATCACTCAATCATCTTCAGGAATCTTCCTTGGACAACCCAAGTATGCACTTGATATGCTCTCTAGATTTCACATGGTTGAATGTAAGCCTGCACCTACTCCATTTTTGTCAGGAGTCAAACTTGAGGCTAAGTGCTCTTCATCCTTGGTTGATGGCACTTTATATCGACAGCTTGTTGGAAGCCTCATTTATTTGACTCATACGAGACCCGACATTTCTTATGCTGTGGGCATGGTCTCTAGATTCATGCAGGAGCCACATGAGTTGCATTGGAAAGCAGCTAAGCGGATCCTCCACTACATTCAGGGTACTCGCAATTATGGAATTCAGTATGTAGCAGGTGTGGATATTGACTTGGTAGGATATACGGATTCAGATTGGGCAGGTGATTCCCAGGATCACAAGTCTACTTCTGGGTATTGCTTCTCACTTGGTTCTGGTCCAGTTTGTTGGTCGAGCAAGAAGCAGTCTGCAATTGCTCTTTCATCGACAGAGGCCGAGTATCGAGGGGCAGTCAATGCCACCACTGAGGCTATTTGGCTTCAAAATATTCTTACTGAGTTTGGTATTCCAGTCAGAAATCCTACCATCATCTTTTGTGATAATCAGAGTGCTATACAGATCTCAAGAAATCCAATTCATCATCACAGGACGAAACACATTGAGATACATATGCACTATATTCGGGAGCTCATTCAGGAAGGCATCATTGATCTTAAGTATTGTTCTACATCGGAGCAAACTGCGGACATCTTCACCAAACCTTTCACTGAAAGCAAGTTCCTTCATTTGCGATCTTTGCTTGGGATGCAAAAGGTGTTTACTTCAGGAGGGGCTTCTTAGTCCTTCATTCTTTCTCTCTCTATTTAGGGGGGTCTATTCCTCTTATGGGGGGGCTTCTTCTTTTGGGGGGGATATTTATGTACATGGGTACCTAACATGGCCTCATTTGCCGGGACCCATCTTTTCACTCACCTAAGCTACGCTTAAAGGGGGGTGTTAGTGTAGGTTTTTTTATTTTCCTTATGTTAGGGGGTATTTATTTTTCCTACACATATATTATTAAGCTTGCTTAGGTTATTAGGTGTGGTTAATATGAGGACACGTGGTGGAATACATTAGCTACATGTGTAACTCTCCACCTCACATGGGTAGTTGAGTTACACACCCTCTTTTGGCTTGTTGTGCCACCTCTCATAACCACTATTTTGTCATTTCCTAAGTGGGTTATGGGGTAGTTGGGTTTCTCACCCTCTTTTGGCCTTATGTGCCACCTCTTATAACTCCTTTTTTGTTTTCATGTAAGGAGGTTATGCCACATGTTTTGGCATTTACCAAGTAGGTAAAAACCTCCCACCTTTTATGGGGTAGTAGGTAAAACCTCCCACTTTTTATGGAGGTGGGAGTTAATGCACCTCTTGGTTGTATATGCTATTATTTTTCTATATAATAAGCAATATACTCTCACCTTCACAAGTGAAGTGATAGCTCGGTGAGAGTCTTCTCTAAATTCTCTTCTTTATCTCTATTTTTCTCTCATATCAGATTTATCTTCATTCAGCTATTTTGATCTTCGATCATCCGTTGCTTGGAGTTGCATGTGATCTATGACCGACATCAGATCCTGGCTCAATTCTTGCTTCTCACAGAATTTAACAATCATCACCCAAATATACCTGTCCAAAATCACCTTGAACATAATCTAGAAAATATTTTCTATGGGGTGTAGCATGAAATGAAACCCCAGAATCTATTACCCAAGAATCATTAACATTATCCAAACATAAGATTAAAGCATCTTGTAAAGTATTACTTGCAATATTAGCTTCCTTACTATTGTTTTCATTTTTGCCTTTTCTTTGTTTTTCTGAGACCAACAATCTTTCTTTAGATGATCAGGCTTTCCGCAGTACTAGCAATCTTTCTTTCCTCTAGATTGAGAGTGTCCTTTCTTTGACTTCCCTTGTGACTTCTCATTCCAAGGGTCTTTTCCTCTTTCCTTTGATCTTCCTCTGTTCTCCACATTCAAAACACCACTTGATGATGTTGGAGTCTCACTTGTGCTTTTCCTTCGCATTTCCTCGCTTAGGGTAACACCAACAATATCATCAAATACCAAAGTATTTTTACCAGAGACAGAGCTACTTACAGCCATAACCAAGCTACTCCAGCTTTCTGGAAAAAAACATAAAATCAAGAGAGCCCTAACCTCTTTTACAAAGGTAATTTTTACCAAAGACAATTGACTGGTAATTGTATTAAATTCATTTAAGTGCTCTACTACAAATCCTCCCTCACTCATTTTCAAATTAAACAAATGCTTCATAAGAAATACCTTATTCGAAGCCAAGGGTTTCTCATACAACTTAACCAATGTTGCCATCAAATCTACAACCATTTTTGCTTCTTTTATATTGAAAGCTACAGATGGTACAAGGCACAATCGAATGGATCCCAGTGTCTTTCTATCTAAAATGTCTCATTCTTCATCTGACATTGTGGTCACTTTCTTTGCCTTTCCTTCCAATGGCCGCCACAAATCCTTTTGATATAGGTAATCCTCCATCTGCATTTTCCATAACTGATAATTCTGGCCGTTAAACTTTTCGACCTTGAATTTGGAATCCTCCATTGCTCCCACTCAAATCTAAAAGTCCTGCCAATTTATAGAAAACCTCACTCTGATACCAATTGTTAGGTTTTCAAGCAGACCCGAAGCAAATATGAACTAACAATTATATGCAGATTTAAATACAAAAGATAAAGGAATAAAATAGGACATAGATAACACAAAGATTTAACGTGGTTCACCCAGAATGGGTTATGTCCACCATACACGGCCATCTAATCTTTCTTATTATCCAACAAAAATAGTACATCAACCTTACAATGTCTTAAGCATCCCAGCCGCTTATAACTTTCATTTTTAGGGCAACAAACAAAATCAACCTTTTTAGGGTTTTATTACAATGTCAGTTTTCATCAACAAAAAAACAGCAAAGATACGTGCTGAGTGTATAGTACTTTGTTGATCAGTCGCCACATATCAACACAAAGGACCTATTGGAAAGCGTCAGGAAGGCATCACAGAACCATTGGATCCTCCTTCACAATTCAGTAAAGACAAAAAGGGATTGGGTTTTGAACTCACTCTACTACCAAAGAAGGTACCATGCAAATATCAAAAACCTTGGTGGAAAGCAAAGAAGAAGTACAAGGAAGACTCCTGGTAGGAGGTACTATTTGAGTCAGCGGAAAACATACTTAAGGAACATGAATATCAAGAACAAAAGAACCATCAAGAGAAACTTGTTATTCCAAAGAAAGCAACACCTTGTGCAGAGGTAGATCATATTCAACAACCAATATCCAACAAAACAGAATCACCTCCTGATAACATCATTCCTCCCCAAGGAGGGATAGTATATGAATAAATACAAAAAGTAGAAGCAGGATGTGATACAGAATCAGAGAAAACTATCAGACTTGTATCAATCATCAAAGACC
Source organism: Cryptomeria japonica (assembly GCF_030272615.1). Taxonomy (NCBI): domain Eukaryota; kingdom Viridiplantae; phylum Streptophyta; class Pinopsida; order Cupressales; family Cupressaceae; genus Cryptomeria; species Cryptomeria japonica. The sequence continues at coordinate 240,741,541 of NC_081405.1, read as the reverse complement.
TATTATCACCATACAACATACCAGTTCACAACACTGATTGAATCTCAGATGATACCTCTGAGACTGATTCTAATGAATATGAATGGGGCAGTTGTTCTAATGCTAATGAAGATATTGTTGAAAATAGTAGTCATACACCCATTTCTCAAGAAGCACGTGACACAAAATATAGACCACTTGAATTTGGTCCACAAAATATCTATGACGCCAAGGAAAACAAGCAGTGTCATTATGAACAAGTCTATACGGAAAATGATACCATCGAAGACCTCGACGAAATCCTTGAACTCTTTAACACTCAGGCCAATCATGATGAAACCTCCATCCTGACACTTACAACAACAGAACTTGATCCACCTAACGACTCCTTACCACTTGTCTTTCCTGACCTCATAGACTGAGACAGACCTGAAATATATGATATACCAATTTTCCCAAATGATGAATCCATTATCTATTACTTATATACCATTAACCCAAAAATAGACTCTACCAGTGAACAAAGTAACGACGTTTACAATCCAGGGAGTGCCAAGTCTCTCAATTGCAAAAATGAATCAAATAAAGGATCTATTGCTGAAAACCAGTCAATGGTAGCAATGGATCACAAAAAAAGTAAAAATAAAGGACGCATCTGAGGGTGAAAACCTTTTTCAGGCACCTAAAGATGGGAGATTTGACACTCTTCCAAAACATTACCATGAGCGATCACCCATATTGATTGAGCCCACTCAATCCATCAACATTGGTACTATAGAAGCAGCCAAAAACATACATCTGGCAGAATCTCTAACAGAGGAAGAAAGATCAGAATTTATAAAAAATTTCAAAGAAAAGAAAATTAACTTTGCTTGGTCATATGCTGATATGCCTGGGATTGATCCATAATTAATCATGCATTACTTGTCCATTACTCCAGGAGTTAAGCTAGTTAAACAAAAATTGCGAAAGATGAATCCACATGTGGCACTCATGGTCAAAGCTGAACTAAAGAAACTACTAGATTTTAAATTCATTCGCCCTATCGACTATGCTGAATGGATTTCCAACATCGTGTCAATATCAAAACCAGATGGTAGTATCAAAATATGCATTGATTTTAGAGATGTCAACAAAGCCTGTCCAAAGGATGACTTTCCTTTGCCCAGTATCGACATAATTGTAGACCTCACAGTAGGACATGCAATGCTATCCCTAATGGATGGTTTTTCAGGCTATAATCAAATCAAGATATCCCTAGAAGATCAAGATAGAACAACGTTTATCTGTCCTTGGGGAACGTACTGTTGGAATGTTATGCCCTTTAGCTTGAAGAATGCGGGCGCAACTTATCAACAAGCAATGACAACAATCTTTCATGACATGATGCATACTTTCATGGAAGACTATGTGGATGATTTACTAGCTAAGTCCTTCACCAGAGCAGAACACCTTAGCATCTTAGAAAATATTTTTGATCGATTGGATAAATTCCAAGTTAGGCTCAACCCTAAGAAGTGTGTCTTTGGGGTTACATCAGGAAAGTTACTAGGCTACATAGTTTCAGCTAAGGGTGTTGAAGTGGATCCAGCAAAGGTACAAGCCATTATGGAGATGCCACCACCAAAGAATATTCGTCAGCTCAGATCTCTACAAGGATGACTCCAATCAATTAGGTGATTCATCGCCCAACTAGTAGATAAAAGTCTACCATTCAATCATCTGCTACATAAGAATATATCATTCAAATGGGAAACCAAATGTGTAAAATCATTCTATCAAATCAAGCAATACCTGATGAACCCACCAGTTCTAGTACCACCAATACCAGGAAAGCCACTCATTCTATACATTTCAACAACAAATATATCACTGGGGGCATTGTTACCACAAGAAGATCACCAAGGCAGGGAACAAGCTATATACTACATCAGCAAGACATTGAACGGATATGAATTAAACTATTCATTCATTGAGAAGGCTTGTCTAACAGTAGTATTTGCCTCTCAAAAGTTCCAACATTATATGCTAGCACACACAATTAAGTTAGTTGCAAAAATTGATCCTCTCAAATACCTACTTAGCAAAGCCGCTCTTACAGGCCGATTGGCTAAATGGGTCATGATTCTCAGTGAATTTGATATCCACTACACAGAACGAAGAGCTATCAAAGGACAAGCAATTGCCGATCAACTGGCTGAAGCATCACTACCTAGAAAACAAACTATGGAGATCGAATTTCCGGACAGGGACGTACTAGCTATTTCTACCAAATAATGGACCTTGTACTTTGATGGGTCCTACACAACATGGCTCGAGTGTTGGCATTCTATTCATCACTCCCGAAGGACACACTATACCAAGATCATATAGGCTTATGTTTCCATACACAAATAATGTGGCTAAATATGAGGCATTGGTTATAGGCATCAAAATGGTCGTAGAATGGAGAATCACAGAGTTAAAGGTCTACGGCGACTCACAACTAGTCGTCAATCAAATCAACAATGACTATCAGATAAAGGACGACAAGCTGCTACCCCACAAGCGAATGGTGGATGAATTCAAGCAATATTTTGTACACATCACCTTTGAGCAAATACCAAGGTTGAACAACAAAGCAGTCGATGCAATGGCTACTAATTCTTCACTACTACAAATTTTGGAGCAACAGAGTCATTACGAGTTTCTGGTAGAGCACCTGTTCTCCCCAACCTATGACCACTCTGAATCCCATGTTATCTATGCCTTGACCGGTTCGGATTCTCCACTATATGGATTGATATACGATTATCTTAAGAACAACATCCTACCCAATGACCTATCCTGAAACCAAAAATGTAACTTTATCTGGCAAGCCACCCATTATACCCTTACCATTGATACTTTGTACCGTCGAGGTCTAGATGGTACTCTTCTTTGCTGTCTTGATCGTAATGAATCTGACTCCACTTTACATGCGCTTCACGAAGGTATCTGTGGCACACATTCAAGTGGTACTACTCTTTCTAAAAAGCTCCTAAGAATGGGATATTATTGGCCTACAATGGAAAATGACTCTTATCACTTTGCAAAGAAGTGCCCTAAATGTCAGATCCATGGCAACCTGATACATGCACCAGGACAAAAACTACAACCATTCATGACATCCTGGGCCTTTTGCTAGTGGGGACTAGACTTGATCGGAAAAATTCATCCTTCATCTTCAAATGGACACAAGTTCATTATAACTACAATAGAATACTTTACCAAATGGATTGAAGCAGCTCCCATGACCACGGTGACTGGGAAACAAATTGCCTCTTTTATCCTTAATTATCTGATCTGCAGATATGGTATTCCGAGTTCCATCATCACAGATAATGGACAACCTTTCAAGAACCAAGATGTACAAGAACTATGTGAAAAATTCAAAATCCAACATCATTTTTCTACACCTTACTACCCACAGGGGAATGGTCAAGCAGAAGCATCCAACAAGACAATATTCAAAATCCTAAAGAAAACAGTGAATGATGCAGGCAAAGATTGGCATGTACAACTCAATCCAGCACTTTGGGCATACAGAACTAGCATCTGCACACCTACAGGAGCTACACCATATTCCTTGGTATATGGATCGGAAGCTATTTTACCCCTGGAGGTAGAAATTCCATCTCTCAGAGTCTCTCTGAAAGGCTTAATTCTAGATGAAGAGTATCGAGTTAACCGACTACACGAACTTGAACTGCTAGATGAAAGACACCAACATGCCTACACTCATCTCAAAGCATATCAGCAACGCATGTGTAGAAGCTACAACCACAAGGTCATTCCTTGAATTTTTAAAGTTTGTGACCTAGTACTCAAGGAAAATCCTACAAATCAGCAAGATCGGGAAAAGAAAGGGAAATTTGAACCTAACTGGTTAGGTCCCTATGTCATCATATCAGCCTATGGACCAGCGCTTAGTAGCTAACAACCTCAGAAGGAGATGTGCTCGATGAACCAACTAACAACATCCATCTGAATAAATACTACACTTGAGGAGTCTAATGCATGGAAAAGTCAAAAAATCCAAAGAAAACATCACAAAATCAAGAAAAAGCAAATAAAAAAGGTACAATAAAAGCAACTAGTGAAAACCTGGCAACAGGCACTATTGTGAGAGGATGGCTCTTCTATCTACATCCATATCATTATACCCACAGTAAAGCACTATCGGCCATAGCCTGACATTTTTATCACAAAATCCATTCAGGACATACTTAACGTAGTCACTATCCTGGTTTATCCACATATCCCTCCACCACATCTCACCATGGCTTGGTAATCACTGTACATATCCACATCGACAGGTACACTTAACTAGGGGCTATATTCATCAAAACTTGCAGCACGTTCAAGCCATCAAAACTAGAAGCAAACTGAGAACATCATATCTAGCAAACCAAAGCTCACACAATCACAAAGACAAACATTGATTGCTAAACAAATTCACAAGAGCCGATGGATGATTTAATGAAGTATCAAATGTTGCATCTTGCATAAAATTTGGAGTATTTTGCACTTGAACTTTTTGAATTATTGGATACTTTGAATTTTCTCCACCATGCTTCAAAGCTAGAGAACATCAGGGGACTCCAATATTTTCTTAGTTTTCTGTCTGTGAGGCGATCATCTGTACTATGTAAATACTTGTCTCGAGATGTGCTTCAAAGCATATCACTGAAGACATGAATCCACTTTACGCATACAAATGGTTAAATCTTGTCTGTTTATACGTAATCCGCACTCAAGTCGTCCTGGTTCAATTATACCTTGACGTTGGTGCTATCTTGCAAAATAAAAAATCATGTAAATTTTTCTCAGGTCATTATGGTTCAATTATACCATTATGTTTTTATAAATTTTCAACATATTCCAAATAAATCAATGCTCAGTGATGATACATATATCAAAAGCAAACAAAATGTGGCTATAGCAGGATGACAAATGCAGAATAAAGATGCTCAAAAACAATTACTTGCATATCATTTTACAATTAGTTGCATATCATTTTACAATCAGTTGCATATCATTTTACAATTAGTTGTACAACATATCATATCATACATCTCATTTTCAAGATACATCTCACAACATCATGCATTATCACCTCATCCTCATCAAATATCGCATCACATACATCTATCTAAGCACTGCATCATCATAGAATAAACAAAAGCATATAGAATGCATCATCCATAACACATCACATAAAGATAAAAAAAAAATGGTATCATATATATCTCGACAAATGATCAATATACAAAGAATGTCATGTCTGTGTCAAGTAATAATACAATGATCAAAATATAATGGAGACAATGTCTCTCACATATGATTATCTCCTGAGGGAGACAGTCTCACTGCAGATATCCCAGCACTTGGATCTCCAGATGGATCCTATCTATGAGGCCCTGTCACGCCTCTGCTCTCCATCCTCAACCCAGTCTCTCGGGATCGACTGGATCTCGACTAAGTGAAACTCTGCACTCGGCGCTCCTTGGGCACCGCATCCTCATAATGTCTCCTGTAATACTCTGCCTCCTTGGCTCTCAAAGACAACTCCCTCAAGGTGTCTCTCATCGGGCCACCTGTCGCCACTCTCTCCAATGCCTCTGCTTGAGCCTTGGCTCGACCCAACCACTCCAAAATAGCTTCCCGCTCTGTGGTCAGCTGTGTAATCTTATGCTGATGCGCCAACATTTGTGCCTGAAAATACTACACTGACAACTGTAGCGATCTAATCTGTGCATCCTCCACATGTGTAGGAATCTGCATCTGCAAGGGTACCTGTGAAGAGGTACCCCCTATCCCCCTACCCATCCTTAGTGCTAGTGGAGGTAACACATCTGACCTCCTCCTCTAGGCCAATTGTCACACATCCTCATACCCTCCCACCACCGCGATCACCTCCACAACCTGCTCCTCCCCTCCAGCTCTGATCGCCAAACCTCCTCTCCCTTTATCCACTACCACCCACTGCACAGCTCTCCCTCCCCATATCCCCCTATCTCCACCCCTATCTCCTCTCCTCCCCAACTCCAATCTCCCTCTAACTCCTTGCCGACCTTAGCCACCTCCTCCACCATCTCCACCATCCCCTCCTCCTCCATCTCCACCTCCCTCATCTACCTCCTCCTCATCATCAAACATGGGAATCATCTCAGCTGGATCAGATATCCTAGCCACTGCACGTGCTGTGAAGAGTGCTATAAACTCATCAGTTATCCCAGCATCCATGATCTCCGAGGTATAATCCCAAATCTGGCTAGCTAAGTGAAAGAACTCCTCCACTACCGCCATCCTGTCAATCATAGGCCCCCAATCTAGGATGTCCTGTCTCTAGCGAGCATAAAAGCATGCTCCCTGTGGTATCCCCTGCTGTCGACCATACTACCGCAACACCCGCCCATGCAAAAACCTCTCTACCACAAAGGGCATCTGCCCTATCAGATACCTGGAACTAAAAATGTGAGGCATCTCCATCCCATCCTTAGCCCATACCTCACAATCTGTATATGGTCGCCAAACAACTGTATCAATATCATCCAGCACTCTCCTCCAATACTCTAGTTTGCCCAGCTTATGCTGGACAACTATCCCTCTGTATCCATATGCGTACACGCTTCCAATAGGCCTATCTCTATCTACCAGTGGCCTAGCTGCGGGGATATGCTCCCACACCCATACCTATAGCAGTGTCACTCCAGCTGAAAAACTTTTGTATCCCAAGTACACTACCTCATGCAAATCCCTGTATAAATGAGCCAACATCACCAACCCCCATGCAAACCGATGACCCTGCATCACCATGTCCTCCAACACCAATCCCCATCCCACTGACAATCCCTTCAACCTCCGGTCGAGACATAAGAACCCACCTATAAAACCTGCTAGAAATGATGGCAGGGGCGCATAATCCAAATCCAAAAACTCCTGCCAGGGGATCTCATACCCGCAAATAGTGTCATCCTGAAAGATCTGATGAAGAGCCTCAGTCCCACCCTCCTTTGTCTGCTTGTAGGGTAGCAAGGCACCTACCACAGGAATCCACAAAATGCGATAGCAATCCTCTGGGGTCACTGTCATCTCACCTGTAGCCAAATGAAAGGTGTTCGTATCGCTATGCCACCTCTCTGCCAATGCTGTCAATAAACCCTGGTTTACGATTAACTGAGGCATCTCTAACAAAGAGGTCAGACCACATCTGTCAATAATGTCTCTGTCTCCCTGTGTCAATCGTGGTATCATGGACCATGGTCTCGGAAATTGCTCAGGCGACTGCACTACTCCAAGATGCTCCTGTCAAAAATAGTGTAAGTTCAATATCAATTCCCTCATCAAAACATGGATATCAAAATCAAAATCATCTCACAAACTTGAAAACTTTGAACAAATCTAAATCATGTTTCACATCATATCAATCCATCAAATCATATCAACTTGTAATACAACTCAAGTTTCAAATCATATCAACTTGTAATACAACTCAAGTCCCACAAACATATCAACTTGTAAAACAACTCAAGTTCCATATCAACTTGTAACACAACTCAAGTTCCACACTCAATGCAACTTGTAACACAACTCAAGCTCCACAATTCATATCAAACACATTCATATCCAAAACTTGAAAAGTTTGCACAAATTTAAATCAAGTTCCACATCATATCAAAATCACATCCAATCTATATCAACTTGAAACATCACAAATCAAATCAAGTTATCTCAGAACTCATATTGGACACACTTATCATATCACTTATAGTAGACATGAAGACTAGCAAAATCACACATATCCCGACAGAACTAGCATCAACCTACTCATTTTCTTCATTCAAAAATCTAACTATACCAAAAAAAAAATTTCTATATGCGCTATAACATCTTCGCTATGTGCTAAACTGCTTCTCATGTGCTAACACATTTTCTCCATGCACTATCCAATTTACCCTATGCACTAGCCGAACCCTATGCCCTACACTTCTCTTCGCATGTGTCCTCTAAACTAACCTATGCGCTACAAAAACCCTATGTGCTATTCTATCCTCTCCAGGCGCTACGCTCCTAAACCTATGCACTAGGTCACACCTATGGGCTATCTTGACCTACCCATGCGACACCCTAGAAGCCCTATGCGCTGAAAGTTTTCTATGCGCTACCCGTTTTACCCTAGGTGCTACCCTGTGCCCCCTAGGCGCTACCCTGTGCCACCAGTGTGCTAACCTAATTCTATGCACTACCCTAACCTAATGATGCGCTAGCCTAAAGTTTTCAGATGCTACCCTCTATTATCTAACCCTAAGCACTACAAAATTTTTTGTATGCACTACCCTTTCGACCCGATGTGCTAAAACGTAAAAATCCGCAAGAAATTTTTTTAAAATGACCAAAAATGACAAAATCAAAAATCAAACAGGGGTCAAAAAGGTTGACTTACCGGTGGTCCATATGCGGTAAGCCTCCGATACCTCCTAACATGCTCAAATCGATGGGAAGAATACAGAATCAACATGTTGACTTCTCTCCAAATGTCACTATCTCCAAGGTCAACAAGCACAGATGAGATAAAAGAAATCACTTTTTTCCTTTATATAGGATCAATCAAAATTAGGGTTACATAGAGAGATGCATAAAATTGCTCGTGGTATCTCCTACAACCCTACCAAATGGCAATATCAGGAGATGAATCAAATTACCACATTCAACATAGATGAAATTATACAATGCAATAAAATTTATCAAATTTATCTAAATCAAATCAAATTTTCAAAATTTTTGATTCATCTCCCGAGGGGGCATTATCAACATCATTATCAACATCGTTTATCAAATCTGGGGAACAACATGAACATCTCGACAAGACATCACACTGACCACAACCAAATCATGATGACACATCATTTTCTTTGAATCAACATGTGCACACACGTCACTTGAAAGAGGGGCAAAAAGTAGATGCATAAAAATGACCATATTCCCAAATGAATATTTTATGTTCATTCCTCTATTTAATTAAGCAAATTATTCAATTTATTTAGTTAAATTCACTAAAACCTTCTGCATTATTTAATTAAATCATTTTATTAATTAAATCTCTTTCTTTCTACTTTTAATTAAATTTACATTTAATTAAATAGTTCACTCCAAATTGAAAAATCTAATAGCAACCAAATTGAAATAAATTAATTTTATTTTAATTAAATTCTATTTTCCCCACCCACTTGCATTTTCCTACATCTCTCACTTGCCTTCTAAACCCCCTTCCTAAATTCTTCTAGATTCTTCTAATCCTAATCAATTAGCCCAAACCCATCCATTATCCCTTTTCCCTAAATTTGAGGAGGTCAGTTCTCAAATTTGGAGTAAAGTCTTCAAAATGCATTAAAGCCTTTATCCATTCAACAACTTGTTGAATGCCCCCAAATTTGGAAGGACTCTTACAAATTTGTCCCCAAAGTCTTCAAACCATTAATGGTTAACTAACCCTTAGTGGCATGATTAGAGAGCTTTTGCCTAACTTAACCTCCATCTAACCCAAGGGTCTCATCAAGCATTTATTGCTTTGACCATAGTTATCCATTTAACCTTTGCACAAGAGTTTATCCTTTGGGTAAAAGCTTTATCCAATGGATAACCTTAACCTAACCTTAGCCCTTACCTCCTAGGGTAACCATGAGGTCTTCTCAAGCATTTAATGCTTCCTACCTCTCCTCTCAACCAACCTCTTGTTGACAATTGTCACCATTTCATTGGTGAAAATTGGAAACATGGATTGATAGCTTTCAATCTTGACCCTTGATTAACTCTTTCAATCTTGGCCATCCATTGCCCTATTTTTTCTGTAAATAGAGCTTTCCTTCCTCCATTTTAAGGATCCAAGTTTCATGCATCTAATCTATAGTCTTTTTAATCTATCATTTAACCTTTGTTTGAATAGGAATCATCTTAATAAGCATTTTAAGAAGAATTTCCATTATCATAGAAAATTCATGTTAGACTAGTATATCATGTTAGGATAGTATCACTAGTAATCTTGTCATCTTATAATCCAGTTTATTGCATTTATAAAATCATGCATAGATAGGATGCATTCTCATGTTAAAATTGATCAAAAGCATCCCTCTTTCTTGCATTTGTCATCCCTAAACCACTTTGCTCAGTGATCTGAGAGCAAAGGTATTGGTTTGAGGGACCTTGTGAGATAGAGAACCATGGAACCAACCTTGGGAAGTTGAGTCATCCTTCATGACTCCATAACTTGCACCAAGAAGTCCTGTGGGTGTGTGAACAAGCCTCTTTGAGCTCCACTTTTCACGTTTTGAGTTTCATTGACCCGCTTTTCCCGCATACACAACTCTTTGTATCTTAGTTTTGTTTTCATTTGGCATAACTAATACAGATGCAGGTGATGCAGTTGAAGTTGGATGACTGCACCGGTAAAGGATAGAGGTCTATTTGTGATGAAGAGATTGAGATTCTATGAATAGATGACATGATCAGTGTTTTGTGTTGTCATTGCTCGCAACTGATGTCAAATGATGTTCCTGATGTTCCCAATGTCTTGTTTTGTCATCTAAGTGATTTGGTTTACCGGAAGATAGGGTTTATTGACAGAGAGCTAAAGTCTATGAAATAGGACTTTAACCGGTAAAGTAGAGTTGTTTTGATTGAATTCGATGATCGACGATGATTGGTGATTTGCGGTTTGGATGGTGAACTTGTATCATGAAAAGGTGTAGGTGACTAGAACCAGAACTTGTGGAGATTACCAGAAGACATGTTTCAAATTTATAATGAAGTTTTGTTAGGGTTTTAGTAGGGTTTAAGACCGGTGAAGAAATCATCAAACCGGTAATGATTTCTATTGTGATGATGATTGATGGTGAGTTTACATGAAGTTGGTAACATGACACAACCTGCGTGAAAGATTTGATAGCTATTTCGGCGTGATTGCATAAAGATTTTCTTGGGAATCAACAAAACACTTAGTAGAGTGTTTTGAGGGCTTGAATTTGGTACATATCGTATTTTTGTGATGAGTTGTGATTAGCAAAGGGTTGATATTGCATTGTAATTTGTTGTAATGATCTGTATAATGATATGTGATGATCTCTTATGATTTGAATTATAAATTCAAGATGTAATTAGGATTTTGTAGCCGACCTAGTTGAGATGGCTATTTAGGATGACACAGTTGATGTTTAGTGTGTCAGTGGTCTTGGAGAATGTGTTAAGTCATCCAAGAGAAGAGCGAGATCTGCCTGAGAGTTGCAGAGTGCTGTGTATAACTGGATCTAATCATGCAAGCAGAGAAGTGCAAGTAACAGATCATTCTTTCTTATTGTTGTTCCCTAACAGTTATAGCAGGTTAAATCCCTTAACTGGGTAGGTCCTAGTAGGCCTTAAACATTTAAGTCCCGTAATAGGGCATCTCTTAAAAGAGTGTTAAATCCTCTCATTAGGTTCATCCTAATAGATCATCAAGCTCCTAACTGGGCTGCTAGGCAAATCCCTTAACCAGGTGACTCCTAACAGGGATAAGCTCCTAACAGGGTGTACTTCAAAAGAGTATAAATACTTGTGGGTACCAACTCCCACCATGGTTTTCCCCTCTTTGGTTTTCCACGTTGAAAACTTATGGTGTTCATGTGTGGAATATTTTTCATGTGATGTTCTTGTTTATGTTTCAATTCATGCACTATTTATGAGACATCGGTTATGATGTTTTATCAGAAGTTTATCAGAGGTTATCAGTACTGATAAGAAGTTGTTAGAGAAAGTATTTGATATGGTTGATAAGGTTGATAGGTTGAAATATGATCAAATTGATATGATTACTTAAGTGGTGAAAGTATTGATAATTGTGATAAATGATTTGATTAATGTGCTACGCAAATTTGATAAAGAGGTTATTAGATCTAATTAAGGAATTTGAGACATTTGTTAAATGGTTTCAGATCTGATACAAGTTTGTTTTTCAAGTTTAAGTTTCAATTAGTCTTAATACTGATTCACCCTCCCTCTCAGTATTAACCGGATCCTCGTAGTATTAACAATTGGTATTAGAGCTCATTGGTCTTCTATGTGCAGAAAGCCTAACCGCTTGAGGAAAAGATTTCGAGGAATTCAAGATGATGAAGAAAGAGGGTCCCAAGTTCAACAAGGATAACTACAAGATCTGTAGCGATAGAATGAAGATCTGTTGGAATTTCATGAAGATTGCATTAATAAAGCGTAAGTGTTGTTATTGATGTCAATTGCAACCGTTAGTTGGGCAATGAAGGAAGTCGGTATTACTATTGAAGCAGAGAGATCAACCAGTATCCCTAACTTGTTGATATGTCGAACCCTAACTGATGGAACTTGGTGAATCGGTTGTGTTGATCTATGATCAAATGGTGATCAAAGATGATTATGGCACATATGCATGTTGGACGTGATGAGTTTCAAAATGGTTTTGGCATGTCGAGATAACTATTTTATCTTGGGAATGAGTGAGTGCATAACATGAAGTGGAAATTGTGTGATGAGTTATAGGATCCTATATACATTGATCCAGGAACGGTCGAGGTTGTCTAAAACAATGTGCAAATGATTGCTATGTAATCCAACGATCATGTTTGAACCGATTTATTTGTAATCTCTATGAGATCTTAGGTTTCATGATGTGTTACCAACCTATTGTTTTGCTTATAAGGTCAATGAGTTGTTTTGTAGTAGTGTTGGAAATTTTGGTTAAGTGTGTTAGTGTGATTGATTGTCAAACCAGAAGGAGTATTTGCAAAATGTGTGAAGGTAGATAGGAGCATAAAAAGGATCTGCTCAAGCAGAGTAGTGTTATTACCATATCAATAAAGACCTTATTGTTCTCTAACAATTACAACAATTAAATCCCTTAACCGAGTAAGTTTTAAGAGGCTTGGTGTTTTCTAAATCCTCTAACCAGGTGATCCATTAGCTTGGATTTGAAATTCACTATCAAGGTTCCTCCTAATAGAGTATTGCCTTTAACAAGGTATTGTAGTCAATCCCTTAACTGGGTGGTCCTTAACCGGATCCATTCCTAACAGGACATTTTCGTAAAGCTTCTAACAAGGCTTGGCTCCTAATAGGGTGAACTTTAGAAGAGTTCAGAATACTTGTGGGTATTCATCCCCACTGTGGTTTTTCCCATTTGGGTTTCCACATCAAAAAACATTGTGTCAAGTGGTGAATGGTCTTTGTGGTTATGTTTTGATATGGTTAATCTATTTAACTAGTAAAGCCACTTAGATATGTTAAGATGACCGGAAGTGATCTGAAGTGTGCTATTACTAATGTTAGTAAAGTAGTTTGATGTTTTGGTTAAATGGTTTGAGAGTTTCAAATCTATTACACGGTTATATGGGTATTTTAGTCAACTGGTAAAATTGTCAGTGCAGTTGCAGTTTATAGTACAGTGTTTGAACCAGTTAGTTTAGTGATTGATTTATGAGTTGGGTTTGAGTTTGGTGAAAGTTTAGTTTATTTTTTATCTACTGATTCACCCCCCCCCCTCTCATTAGTTTTCTGGATCCTTATTGATTCATCATATCATTGAATGGTATCAGAGAAATTTGGATGAAACACATTCTTGAAGGATTCAAGTTCAAGGTTACAGAACTGGTAAGGATTTTTTTTTATAACACCAGTGCAATAAATATTTCAAACAACCTGATGTTTCATGCTAGAACCAAGCATATAGAGATGAAAAATCATTTCTTGAGAGAGAAAGAGCAGAGTAAAGTTGTGTTACTGGACCATGTATCTACTAAGCAACACCTAGCGGATATCTTTACTAAAGCTCTACCTAAGGCTACTTTTGAGTATCTTAAAGGTCAGATAGGGGTTGTGCCCCTACATGAGGTCAATTAAGTCAATGTGTAAGACATCTGTCCTGGAGCTTATTAAAAATCTTGAAGCAGGATTAGTGTAGAGTGAAGCTACTCCATAGAGGGAGCAACTAGTTACAGAATAATGAAGTATGACATTGTATGTTTTACTTTCACTTTTCCATTGTTGTCAAAGGGGGAGAAGAACTGTATGATTGATAGGGAGAAGAATGTAGCCAGTTACGAGTTGAAGAAATGGAGACTCAATTGAAGGAGAGCACACGGAAAAGGTAAACCAGGATTCCTATACCTATGTATGTGCATTACTATCAATCCTCACAATCAAAGGGTATTGATATTTGTATTACCATTAATGCCAAAGGGGGAGATTGTTGGAATTGCATGAAGATTGCATTAATAAAGTATAAGTGTTGTCATTGATGTATTGCAACTAATAGTGATGCAGTTTTGCAACCGATAGTTGGATAGTGAAGGAAACCGATATTACTATTGAAGTAGAGAGATCAACCAATAACCCTAACTGATGGAACTTGGTGAATCAGTTGTGTTGATCTATGATTGAATGGTGATCAAAGATGATTATGCCACATATGCATATTTCACGTGATGAGTTTCAAAGTGGTTTTGGTGCGTAGAGATAGTTGTTTTATCTTGGGAATGAGCGAGTGCATAGCATGAAGTGGAAACCACATGATGAGCTACAGGATCTTATGTGCATTGATCCAGGAGAGGCCGAGGTTGTCTTGAACAATGTGCAGATCATTGTTATGTAATCCAATGATCATTTTTGAACTGATTTGTTTGTAATCTCTATGAGATGTTAGGTTTTGTGATGTGTTACCGACCTATTGTTTTTCTTATAAGGTCGATGCATTGTTTTGTAGTAGTGTTGGCAATTTTGGTTGAGTGTATCAGTGTGATTGATTGCCGAACCAGAAGGAGTATCTGCAAAATGTGTGAAGGCAGATAGGACCATAAAATGGATCTGATCAAGCAGAGTAGTGTTATTACCAGATCAACAAAGACCCTGTTGTTCTCTAACAATTACAACAATTAAATCCCTCAACTAAGTAAGCTTTAACATGCTTGGTGTTTTCTAAATCCTCTAATCAAGTGATCGATTAGCTTGGATTTGAAATCCTCTATCGAGGTTACTCCTAACAGAGTATTGTAGTCAATCCCTTAACCGGGTGGTCCTTAAGTGGATATGTTCCTAACAAGACATTTTTATTAAGCTTCTAACAAGGTTTGGCTCCTAACAGGGTGAACTTCAAAAGAGTTCAGAATACTTGTGGGTATTCATCCCCACCGTGGTTTTTCCCATTTGGGTTTCCACATCAAAAATCATTGTGTCAAGTGGTGAATGGTTTTTGTGGTTATGTTTTGATATGGTTAATCTGTTTAACTGGTAAAGCCACTTAGATATGTTAAGATGACCGGAAGTGATCTGAAATGTGCTATTACTAATGTTAGTAAAGTGGTTTGATATTTTAGTTAAATGGTTTAAGAGTTTCAGATCTATTAAATTGTTATATTGGTATTTTAGTGAACGAGTAAACTTGTCAGTGCAGTTGCACTTTATAGTATAGTGTTTGAACCGATTAGTTCAGTGAATTATTTATGAGTTGGGTTTGAGTTTGGTGAAAGTTTGGTTTTTTTTCTATCTACTGATTCACCCCCCCTCTCAGTAGTTTTCCTAATCCTTATTGATTCATCGTATCATCAATTGGGATCAGAGCAATCTGGATGAAACACATTCTTGAAGGATTCAAGTTGAAGATTACAAAACTGATAAGGATTTTCTACGATAAGAGTAGTACAATAAATATTTCAAAGAACCCAATGTTGCATGCTATAACAAAGCATATAGAGCTGAAATATCATTTCTTGAGAGAGAAAGTACAGAGTAAAGATGTGTTACAGGAGCATGTATCTACTAAGGAACAACTAGCGGATATCTTTACTAAAGCTCTACCTAAGGCTACTTTTGAGTATCTTTGAGGTCAGCTAGGGGTTGTGCCCCTATATGAGGTTAATTAAGCCAATGTGGAAGACATTAGTCCCAGAGCTTATTGAAAATATTAAAGGAGGATTGGTGTAGAGTGGAGCTACTCCTCAGGAGAAGCAGCTAGTTGTTGAACAATGAAATATGACACTGTATGTATTAATTTCACTTTGGTATTGTTGTCAAAGGGGGAGAAGAAATATATGATTGATAGGGAGAAGAACTGTAGCTAGTTACCAGCTGAAGACATGGAGACTTAGTTGAAGGAGAGTACATGGAAAATGTAAACCAAGATTCCTATACCTATGTATGTGCATTACTCTCAATCATCACAATCAAAGGGTATTGATATTTGTATTTCCATCAATACCAAAGGGGGAGATTGTTGGCATTGTATGAAGATGGCATTAATAAAGTATAAGTGTTGTCATTGATATCAATTGAAACTGGTAGTGATGCAATTTTGCAACCAGTAGTTGGGTAATTAAGGAAACCGATATTACTATTGAAGCAGAGAGATGAACCGGTAACCCTAACTTGTTGATATGTCAAACCCTAACTGATGGAACTTAGTGAATTGGCTATGTTCATCTATGATCGAATGGTGATCGGAGATGATTATGCCACGTATGCATGTTGCACGTGATGAGTTTCAAAATGGTTTTGGCACGTAGAGATAACTGTTTTATCTTGGGAATGAGTGAGTGCATAGCATGAAATGAAAACCATGTGATGAGTTATAGGATCTTATGTGCAATGATCTAGGAGAAGTCAAGGTTGTCTAGAACAATGTGGAGATGATTGCTATGTAATCTAACGGTCATGTTTGAACCGATTTGTTTGTAATCTCTATGAGATCTTAGGTTTTATGATGTGTTAGCGACCTATTGTTTTTCTTATAAGGTTGATGAGTTGTTTTGTAGTAGTAGTGGTAATTTTGGTTAAGTGTGTCAGTGTGATTGATTGTCTTTAATAGGGTATTGTATTCAATCCCTTAACCGACTGGTCCTTAACCGGATCTATTCCTAACAAGACATTTTTGTAAAGCTTATAAGAAGTTTTCGCTCCTAATAGGGAAAACTTCAGAAGAGTTCATAATACTTGTGGGTATTCATCCCCACCGTGGTTTTTCCCATTTGGGTTTCCACATCAAAAATCATTGTGTCAAGTGGTGAATGGTTTTTGTGGTTATGTTTTGATATGGTTAATCTGTTTAACTGGTAAAGCCACTTAGATATGTTAAGATGACCGGAAGTGATCTGAAATGTGCTATTACTAATGTTAGTAAAGTGTTTTTATGTTTTCGTTGTTGTTATTATGGATGAATTGATTATGTTTTGCATTGATGTTTTGTTATTGATGTCAACACTAGCTGTTATGGTTGATTACTGACAGATAGGTTTTCGTTATCGGTAGAAGATCTAGTGTTACCGGCAGAAGAGACTATCAGTTGGACACTTCCGACATGTTTCGATCAATAGAGTATGTTTGATTTTATGTGTTACATGTTCCTTGAGCATGTTTTGGTCAGTTGGTATTGAATTGGTAATCAGATGCTACCATACACTCTTGTAAACCCTTATCGACATTGGTTTAAGGTTTAATCGGTAGAGCTTTCACTGAGGAACCTTGACAGGATGCATAAGTGGTGTTGGTGCAGCTTCTAGATGGATTTCAAAATGCTGAAGATGTTCTTTGATCGTGCTTCAACTTCTTGAAGACATTGCTTTGGCGTGGTAGACCCAGGATAGGTCCGGTGCGTATCTAGGTTATGGATTGGTATCATGTTAACATGTACTCTACAGATTATTGGGATATTTCAAGATATTCTATGGATTGGTTATTGTTGTTTTGGTCTTAAGCCGACTGGCATATCATTGTAATATGGATTTATGTAATGATCTTATAATAATATCTTTTAGGTGGCCGAGCTAATTGGTTTATGCCTTAGGGTTGGTATAAAATGATGTAAGATCTCATTGAAGATTATAGGATGGGATGAAAAAGTATTTGTGGTCTTGAAATGCAATATCATATGCGAAGGAGATTTGGTCGATCATAGGTGATCGAATTGGGATTATGGAAGAGGTCAAAGGCCTCCTATATTGAGCTTAACTGGGACTATAATCAGGCATGGTAGATTCTCTCTGGCAGTTTATTACTCTAGATTGTTGTCCATTTATCTTGAGGTGGTTATAACCTCTCTATAGTCAGGGAGACTCTTTAATAATGAGTAGTACGCTCTAGGAAGATTGTCTTCCTGCATGTGCAGGCCCCTCATTGTATCACATACTTTCTCTAGAAGTATCATCTAACTGTGGGTAGGCTTCCCACCGTGGTTTTTCCCTTTCTAGGTTTTCCACGTACAAATCATGGTGCTATGTGGTATGGTTGCATTGTGTTGATTATCTGTTTTATTGTTAAGTTTAATTGTTTACTGGTATCTGTTTCTACTTTACCGGTACTTAATCTGGTTAAAGAATATTAAGTGGATTAAATGATATAATCTGTTAACAACTGATTCATCCCCCCTCTTAGTTGTTCACCAGTTATCCTA